>NW_028165199.1:107500-127021 GCF_964263955.1 Coregonus lavaretus | reverse complement strand
ACACACACACACACACACACACACACACACACACACATACACACACATACACACACACACACATACACACACATACACACACACACACACACACACACACACACACACACACACACACACACACACACACACACACACACACACATACACTGGATTCATTTCTCCCCCGGCATGACTGAACACAAAGGAACACAGAGGCCTTTGAGGAGAACTAGAACTAGCGTTTTCTGTCTATGGCCACTTGTTTCATGAATTCATGTCGTCTGAACTAACGTCAGGCCTTAATTAGACCTGTTGTAGACACAGCACAGAACATGGGACAAAGGAGCTGTGGTTTGTTGTGGAAATATCTTATTTAGTTTTATATCATTAAACTTTAACACTAGAAAAAGCCTGTTCCTCGAGGGACCCCCTTTGAGCCAATGACATGTCAACATTCTAACAGTCTAATAAATACCTTTCATATATGATATCTGAAGAATAATAATTTGGTTGTGTTTAGGAAGGTTTTGGTAACGTTAGTATACAAAATAAAATGTATTTCAAAGAACACAATAGCATTTTCATTCGTTTATGTAACTGTAGTCTATAAATAAACACCATCACAAAGACTATTACTGTTTTACTTCTGACCCAACAGGAGGCTCTCACTGACTCGACCTGTAACAGGATCCACTGTTTTACTTCTGACCCAACAGGAGGCTCTCACTGACTCGACCTGTAACAGGATCCACTGTTTTACTTCTGACCCAACAGGAGGCTCTCACTGACTCGACCTGTAACAGTATCACTGTTTTACTTCTGACCCAACAGGAGGCTCTCACTGACTCCACCTGTAACAGGATCCACTGTTTTAGTTCTGACCCAACAGGAGGCTCTCACTGACTCGACCTGTAACAGGATCCACTGTTTTAGTTCTGACCCAACAGGAGGCTCTCACTGACTCCACCTGTAACAGGATCCACTGTTTTAGTTCTGACCCAACAGGAGGCTCTCACTGACTCGACCTGTAACAGGATCCACTGTTTTACTTCTGACCCAACAGGAGGCTCTCACTGACTCGACCTGTAACAGGATCCACTGTTTTACTTCTGACCCAACAGGAGGCTCTCACTGACTCGACCTGTAACAGGATCCACTGTTTTACTTCTGACCCAACAGGAGGCTCTCACTGACTCGACCTGTAACAGGATCCACTGTTTTACTTCTGACCCAACAGGAGGCTCTCACTGACTCGACCTGTAACAGGATCCACTGTTTTACTTCTGACCCAACAGGAGGCTCTCACTGACTCGACCTGTAACAGGATCCACTGTTTTACTTCTGACCCAACAGGAGGCTCTCACTGACTCGACCTGTAACAGGATCCACTGTTTTACTTCTGACCCAACAGGAGGCTCTCACTGACTCGACCTGTAACAGTATCACTGTTTTACTTCTGACCCTAGTGTCAGTCTAAATTAATGAGAAGCAGAACAATTCAAAAACATTCAAACATGTGAGGAACTGTCCACAGAAACAGATACTCTCTCTACCCTCCCTCCCTCCCCTCTCTCCCTCCCCCTCTCTCCCGTCTCTCCCTCCCCGTCTCTGCCTCCCCCTCTCTCCCTCCCCCTCTCTCCTTCCCCCTCTTCTCCCTCCCCCTCTCTCCCTCCCCCTCTCCTCTGGATGTAAGCAGCGTATTTAGGATGCAAATAATCGGCTTTACAGCCATGAAAATATCCCTTCCTTAAAGAGGACTTTAAGTGTTAGCTAGTGAGACTTCCCAGCTTGACCTCTCCCCACGTCATAAACTGGCAGCTAATAGGGAAATATGAGATGGCTCACAAAAGGAGGAAATTCTCTAAATGTTTTCCATCGTCAAGTGGATCAGTGCATCAGCATTCTCTGACTCCGTCCCGAATGGCCCCCTATTCCCTATATAGTGCACTACTTTAGACCAGAGAATGGCCCCCTATTCCCTATGTAGTGCACTACTTTAGACCAGAGAATGGCCCCCTATTCCCTATGTAGTGCACTACTTTAGACCAGAGAATGGCCCCCTATTCCCTATGTAGTGCACTACTTTAGACCAGAGAATGGCCCCCTATTCCCTATGTAGTGCACTACTTTAGACCAGAGAATGGCACCCTATTCCCTATATAGTGCACTACTTTAGACCAGAGAATGGCCCCCTATTCCCTATGTAGTGCACTACTTTAGACCAGAGAATGGCCCCCTATTCCCTATGTAGTGCACTACTTTAGACCAGAGAATGGCCCCCTATTCCCTATGTAGTGCACTACTTTAGACCAGAGAATGGCACCCTATTCCCTATATAGTGCACTACTTTAGACCAGAGAATGACACCCTATTCCCTATATAGTGCACTACTTTAGACCAGAGAATGGCACCCTATTCCCTATGTAGTGCACTACTTTAGACCAGAGAATGACACCCTATTCCCTATATAGTGCACTACTTTAGACCAGGGCCCATGTAGTAGGGAATAGGTTGTAGTGCACTATGGGCCCTGGTTAAAAATATTGCACTATGTGGGGAATAGGGTGCCATTTTGGACACAGTCTCTGAGTCTCATCATTGGTGAACTATCCTCTAGCCCCTCCCTCCCCGTCTCTCCCTCCCCGTCTCTCCCTCCTCGTCTCTCCCTCCCGTCTCTCCCTCCCGTCTCTCCCTCCCCGTCTCTCCCTCCCCGTCTCTCCCTCCCGTCTCTCCCTCCCCGTCTCTCCCTCCCCGTCTCTCCCTCCCCGTCTCTCCTTCCCCGTCTCTCCCTCCCCGTCTCTCCCTCCCCGTCTCTCCCTCCCCGTCTCTCCCTCCCGTCTCTCCCTCCCCGTCTCTCCCTCCCCGTCTCTCCCTCCCCGTCTCTCCCTCCCGTCTCTCCCTCCCGTCTCTCCCTCCCGTCTCTCCCTCCCCGTCTCTCCCTCCCCGTCTCTCCCTCCCGTTTCTCCCTCCCCGTCTCTCCCTCCCGTCTCTCCCTCCCCGTCTCTCCCTCCCCGTCTCTCCCTCCCCGTCTCTCCCTCCCGTCTCTCCCTCCCCGTCTCCCCCTCCCGTCTCTCCCTCCCGTCTCTCCCTCCCCGTCTCTCCCTCCCCGTCTCTCCCTCCCCGTCTCTCCCTCCCGTCTCTCCCTCCCGTCTCTCCCTCCCCGTCTCTCCCTCCCCGTCTCTCCCTCCCCGTCTCTCCCTCCCGTCTCTCCCTCCCGTCTCTCCCTCCCCGTCTCTCCCTCCCGTCTCTCCCTCCCCGTCTCTCCCTCCCCGTCTCCTCCCTCCCCGTCTCCTCCTCCCGTCTCTCCCTCCCCGTCTCTCCCTCCCGTCTCTCCCTCCCGTCTCTCCCTCCCCGTCTCTCCCTCCCGTCTCTCCCTCCCCGTC
The DNA here is from genome assembly GCF_964263955.1 of Coregonus lavaretus. NCBI lineage: Eukaryota > Metazoa > Chordata > Actinopteri > Salmoniformes > Salmonidae > Coregonus > Coregonus lavaretus. The sequence goes on along the minus strand of NW_028165199.1, from coordinate 123,656 downwards.
TCTCCCTCCCCGTCTCTCCCTCCCCGTCTCTCCCTCCCGTCTCTCCCTCCCCGTCTCTCCCTCCCCGTCTCTCCCTCCCGTCTCTCCCTCCCCGTCTCTCCCTCCCGTCTCTCCCTCCCGTCTCTCCCTCCCTGTCTCTCCCTCCCCGTCTCTCCCTCCCGTCTCTCCCTCCCCGTCTCTCCCTCCCGTCTCTCCCTCCCCGTCTCTCCCTCCCCGTCTCTCCCTCCCGTCTCTCCCTCCCCGTCTCTCCCTCCCCGTCTCTCCCTCCCGTCTCTCCCTCCCGTCTCTCCCTCCCCGTCTCTCCCTCCCCGTCTCTCCCTCCCGTCTCTCCCTCCCCGTCTCTCCCTCCCCGTCTCTCCCTCCCCGTCTCTCCTTCCCCGTCTCTCCCTCCCCGTCTCTCCCTCCCCGTCTCTCCCTCCCGTCTCTCCCTCCCCGTCTCTCCCTCCCCGTCTCTCCACAAAGTATAAAAAAATGTTTAAACAGTTGGTCTTCCGCAAACTCAATTAGCGTATCACCGCCGTAACACGTTTGTTAAAATTAGTATAATTATTCTTAATGAAGAATGTTGGATTGAGGAACCGTGAAATATTATGAGGAGTGTTAACCCAGACAGCGTTTAGCCTCGCTATACTTTAAAGCACAATCCCAGATGGGATTCAGATTGTGGGGTTTGTAACTACTAATAGATTACAGACCAGATGTGGCCGGAGCCAGGCGCTGTAAAAACAGGCGCTGTAAAAAGTAGCTTGTTAATGTTGTTGTTACTCTCAACTTCTCCTCAAGTAGCTAGTAGTACTTCCTGAAACAAAACTCACACTGCCACCGTCTCCCTCCCCCTCTCATCCCTCCCCCTCTCCTCCCTCTCCTCCCTCCTTATCGCTCCCTCCCCCTCTCCTCCCTTGCCTCCCTCCCCCCGTCTCTCCCTCCCCCTCTCCTCCCTCCTCCTCTCCTCCCTCTCCTCCCTCCTTATCGCTCCCTCCCCCTCTCCTCCCTCCCTCCCCCTTGCCTCCCTCCCCCTGTATCTCCCTCTCCCCTCCCACCCTCCCCCTTATCTCCCTCCCCCCGTATCTCCCTCCCACCCACCCCCTTTCCTCCCTCCCCATTTCTCCCTCCCCCGCTCCTCCCTCCTCCGATCCTCCCTCGATCCTCCCACTCTCCCACACCGTATCTTCCTCCCCCTCTCCTCCCTCCCACCCCCTATCCTCCCTCCCCGTTTCTCCCTCCCCCTCTCCTCCCTCCCCTCTCCTCCCTCCCCCTCTCCTTCCTCCCCATCTCCTCCCTCCCCATCTCCTCCCTCCCCCTCTCCTCCCTCCCTGTTTCTCCCTCCCCCTCTCCTCCCTCCCCGTTTCTCCCTCCCCATCTCCTCCCTGCCCCCTCCTCCCTCCCCCTCTCCTCCCTCCCTCCCCATCTCCTCCCTCCCCCTCTCCTTCCTCCTCCCTCCCCATTGTTCCCTCCCCCTCTCCTCCCTCAGACACTGATAAGAGCCTGTCAGACCTTAAGGAAAAATTACATGTATTTACAAGTTGCATACACTTAGGTTGGAGTCATTAAAACTAGTTTTTCAGCCACCACACATTTCTTGATAACAAACTATATTTTTGGCAAGTCAGTTAGGACATCTACTTTGTGCATGACACAAGTAATTTTTCCAACAATTGCTTACAGACAGATTATTTCACTTATAATTCACTGTATCACAATTCCAGTGGGTCAGAAGTTTACATACACTAAATTGACTGTGCCTTTAAACAGCTTGGAAAATTCCAGAAAATGATGTCATGGCTTTAGAAGCTTCTGATAGGCTAATTGACATCATTTGAGTCAATTTGAGGTGTACCTGTGTATGTATTTCAAGGCCTACCTTCAAACTCAGTGACTCTTTGCTTGACATCATGGAAAATCAAAAGAAATCAGCCAAGACCTCAGAAAAAAAAGATGTAGACCTCCACAAGTCTGGTTCATCCTTGGGAGCAATTTCCAAACGCCTGAAGTTACCACGTTCATCTGTACAAACAATAGTACGCAAGTATAAACACCATGGGACCACGCAGCCGTCATACCACTCAGGAAGGAGACGCGTTCTGTCTCCTAGAGATGAACGTACTTTGGTGCGAAAAGTGCAAATCAATCCCAGAACAACAGCAAAGGACCTTGTGAAGATGCTGGAGGAAACAGGTACAAAAGTATCTATATCCACAGTAAAACGAGTCCTATATCAACATAACCTGAAAGGCCGCTCAGTAAGGAAGAAGCCACTGCTCCAAAATCGCCATAAAAAAGCCAGACTACGGTTTGCAACTGCACAGATCGTACTTTCTGGAGAAATGTCCTCTGGTCTGATGAAACAAAAATAGAATTGTTTGGCCATAATGACCATCGTTATGTTTGGAGGAAAATGTTCACCCAACTTATTGTGGGAAGCTTGTGGAAGGCTACCCGAAACGTTTGACCCAAGTTAAACAATTTAAAGGCAATGCTACCAAATACTAATTGAGTGTATGTAAATGTCTGACCCACTGGGAATGTGATGAAAGAAATAAAAGCTGAAATAAATCATTCTCTCTATTATTATTCTGACATTTCACATTCTTAAAATGAAGTGGTGATCCTAACTGACCTTAGACAGGGAACTTTTACTAGAATTAAATGTCAGGAATTGTGAAAAATTGAGTTTAAATGTATTTGGCTAAGGTGTATTTAAACTTCCGACTTCAACTGTAAGTATTTTTGTTGTTGAGGACAGTAACAGTAGTAATTTCTAAAATATTATACTTGAATGAAAATGTTTTTATGTACACTACCGGTCAGAAGTTTTAGAACACCTTCTCATTCTAGGGTTTTTATTTTGGCTATTTTTGATATTGTAGAATAACTGTGTGTGTTATTTCATAGTTTTGATGTCTTCACTATTATTCTACAATGTAGAAAATAGCAAAAAAATTAAATAAAGAAAAACCCTTGAATCAGTAGGTGTTCCAAAGCTTTTGACTTGTAGTGTATATATATATATATATATATATATATTTGTTATGTTTAACAAATGTAGACATTAATAAATGCATTTCCATAGCTTCCAAAATATTTTTTACAATGGTGGCTTCAACACCGTGCTCTAGTGTATATATAAATTATTGGTTCAGACAGCGAAATCTTACTGGTAGCAGCAGTAGCAGCAGTGTCTGTCTGTCTGTCTGTCTGTCTGCCTGTCTGTCTGTCTGCCTGTCTGCCTGTCTGTCTGTCTGTCTGTCTGTCTGCCTGTCTGCCTGTCTGCCTGTCTGTCTGTCTGTCTGTCTGTCTGTCTGTCTGCCTGTCTGTCTGTCTGCCTGTCTGTCTGTCTGTCTGCCTGTCTGTCTGTCTGTCTGTCTGCCTGTCTGTCTGCCTGTCTGTCTGTCTGCCTGTCTGTCTGCCTGTCTGTCTGTCTGTCTGTCTGCCTGTCTGTGTAACTGTCTGCCTGTCTGTCTGTCTGCCTGTCTGTATAACTGTCTGCAGGCCTTTTCAGGCATGAAGAGTTTTATTGTCTGCTGCTTTGGCAGGATGCCATGTCTGGAATATTTTTGCCTGTGCAGCACTCTCTCCCCCCACTCTCTCCCCCCACTCTCTCCCCAATCTCTCCCCCACTCTCTCCCCCCACTCTCTCCCCAATCTCTCCCCCACTCTCTCCCCAATCTCTCCCCCACTCTCTCCTCCCACTCTATCTATCTATCTATCTATCTATCTATCTATCTATCTATCTATCTATCTATCTATCTATCTATCTATCTATCTATCTATCTATCTATCTATCTATCTATCTATCTATCTATCTATCTATCTATCTATCTATCTATCTATCTATCTATCTATCTATCTATCTATCTATCTATCTATCTATCTCCCTCTGTGAGACTGGAGACTAAAGAGCAGCCTGGTATAATTCCACTGATTGCCTCCAGCCCCCTCAGCTGAAAAGAGAGGGAACATAGAGGGAGAGAGAGGGAGAGCGGGAGATAGAGGGAGAAGAGGGGTAAGAGTGAAGGAAGCTGTGGTTCTGCATGGGTTGAGCTGGTTCAGGGCTGGTGAGTTTGGATGGGAGTGGGAGGGCAGTACCCTGATGTTGTGGCTCTTTGCACTGATGATCATATCTCTCTGGGAGAGAGGGGGTTGAAGAGAGAAAGAGAGAGAGAGAGAGAGAGAGAGAGAGAGAGAGAGAGAGAGAGAGAGAGAGAGAGAGAGAGAGAGAGAGAGAGAGAGAGAGAGAGAGGGGGGAGAGAGAGAGAGAGAGAGAGAGAGAGAGAGAGAGAGATGATAATGTCTGCTCCCTTCCCTGTGTTCTGTCATAACGACCGGAGGGGAGGGGTCATCGGGTGGTGAACTAGCTGTTATCTGGATCCTCCACATTGATAATCACATGATGTATGTACTCTTGTCATGTCTTATCTTAGGATATGTTTTGTCAGCAGTTTTGTTTACCAACAGTTCCGTAGTGTGATAATTTTCCCTTTCTAGCAATCCCTTCTCTCAGCCTAATGTGTAGAATAGCAGGAAATTAGCACAGAGATTCTTGAAAGTCAGGACAATCCTTGTACGGCCAGGAAGTGTTATTTTTATAGTTAAAAAAAAAAATGCATTATTTGATCTTAAAATGTACATTTAGGGGACTTTTATAAGGGAAATACGTTTGGGGCGAATTTTCGAAATACTTTCAATATTATTTATTTCCATGTCGGCTCTATGGCTGGAACTTCCCTTGTCCGGAGCAAAGGATCCCCATTTCAAATTATACCATTTAAAAAATATTGTCTCAGGTTTTGATGTCTGATGTCTCAAGTTTTGAGGGAGCGTGCAATTGGCATGCTGACTGCAGGAATGTCCACCAGAGCTGTTGCCAGAGAATTTCATGTTAATTTCTAACATCCAACGTCGTTTTAGAATGTGGTAGTACGTCCAACTGGCCTCACAACTGCAGATTACAGGCAACATCCGCACTGAGCTAAAGGGTAGAGCTGCCGCTTTCAAGGAGCGGGACTCTAACCCGGACGCTTATAAGAAATCCCGCTATGTCCTCCGACGAACCATCAAACAGGCAAAGAGTCAATACAGGACTAAGATTGAATCGTACTACACCGGCTCTGACGCTTGTCGGATGTGGCAGGGCTTGCAAACTATTACAGAATACAAAGGGAAGCACAGCCGTGAGCTGCCCAGTGACACAAGCCTACCAGACGAGCTAAATTACTTCTATGCTCGCTTCGAGGCAAGCAACACTGAAGCATGCATGAGAGCATCAGCTGTTTTCCGGATGACTATGTGATCACGCTCTCCGTAGCCGATGTGAGTAAGACCTTTAAACAGGTCAACATTCACAAGGCTGCAGGGCCAGACGGATTACCAGGACGCGTACTCCGAGCATGCACTGACCAACTGGCAAGTGTCTTCACTGACATTTTCAACCTGTTTCAAGCAGACCTCCATAGTCCCTGTGCCCAAGAACACTAAGATAACCTGCCTAAATGACTACCGACCCGTAGCACTCACGTCTGTAGCCATGAAGTGCTTTGAAAGGCTGGTCATGGCTCACATCAACACCATTATCCCAGAAACCCTAGACCCACTCCAATTTACATACCGCCCCAACAGATCCACAGATGATGCAATCTCTATTGCGCTCCACACTTCTCTTTCCCACCTGGACAAGAGGAACACCTACGTGCGAATGATATTCATTGACTACAGCTCAGTGTTCAACACCATAGTGCCCTCAAAGCTCATCACTAAGCTAAGGACCCTGGGTCTAATCACCTCCCTCTGCAACTGGATCCTGGACTTCCTGAGGGGTCGCCCCCAGGTGGTAAGGGTAGGTAACAACAAATCTGCCACACTGATCCTCAACACGGAGGCCCCTCAGGGGTGCGTGCTCAGTCCCCTCCTGTACTCCCTGTTCACCCATGACTGCATGACCAAGCACGACTCCAACACCATCATTAAGTTTGTCGACTATACAAAACTGGTAGGCCTGATAACCGACAATGTTAAGACAGGCTGTAGGGTCAGAGACCTGGCCGTGTGGTGCCAGGATAACAACCTCTCCCTCAACGTGATCAAGACAAAGGAGATGATTGTGGACTACAGGAAAAGGAGTTCGGAGCACGCCCCCATTCTCATCGACAGGACTTTAGTGGAGCAGGTTGAGAGCTTCAAGATCCTTGGTGTCCACATCACCAACAAACTATCATGGTCCAATCACACCAAGACAGTCGTGAAGAGGGCACGACAAAGCCTATTCCCCCTCAGGAGACTGAAAAGATTTGGCATAGGTCCTCAGATCCTCAAAAAGTTCTACAGCTGCACCATCGAGAGCATCCTGACTGGTTGCATCACCACCTGCAAATAGTCCTGGTAGCCATTTGTCAATGTAAATAGTCCGGGTGGCCATTTTATTAATTGTTCAGCAGGCTAATGGCTTGGGGGTAGAAGCTGTTAAGGAGCCTTTTGGTCCTAGACTTGGCGCTCCGGTACCGCTTGCCGTGCGGTAGCAGAGAGAACAGTCTATGACTTGGTTGACTGGAGTCTTTGACAATGATTGGGGCCTTCCTCTGATACCGCCTGGTATAGAGGTCCTGGATGGCTGGAAGCTTGGCCCCAGTGATGTACTGGGCCGTACGCACTACCCTCTGTAGCGCCTTACGGTCAGATGCCGAGCAGTTGCCATACCAGGCGGTGATGCAACCGGTCAGGATGCTCTCGATGGTGCAGCTGTATAACGTTTTGAGGATCTGAGGACCCATGCCAAATCTTTTCAGTCTTTTCAGTCACCTCATGTTTCAGCATGATAATTCTCAGCCCCATGTCGCAAGGATTTGTACACATTTCCTGGAAGCTGAAAATGTCTCAGTTCTTCAATGTTTGGGATGCTCTGTATCGACGTGTATGACAGCGTGTTCCAGTTCCCGCCGTTATCCAGCAACTTCGCACAGCCATTGAAGAGGAGTGGGACAACATTCCACAGGCCACAATCAACAGCCTGATCAACTCAATGCGAAGGAGACGTGACACGCTGCATGAGGCAAATGGTGGTCACACCAGATACTGACTGGTTTTCTGATCCAGGCCCCTACCTTTTTTTAAAATGTATCTGTGACCAAAAGATGCATATCTGTATTCCCATTCATGTGAAATCCATCGATTATGGCCTAATTTATTTAATTTCAATTGGCTGATTTCCTTATATGAACTGTAACTCAATAACATTTTTGAAACTGTTGTGTTTATATATTTTTTTCAGTATAGTTTCTTGCAGTAGCCCTCTGTGACTTTAACTTAAAGAATATTTTCTCTCAAAACTGTGATTCCTAAAAGATGAGTCCGGAGATTTGTTAAAACTACGTCATATTTGTCTAAAATCCTAAATGAATCAGGAATGATCAGGGTCAGCAATAACAGAAGGACCCCTTATTCATGTCCTCATTACATGTGGTGCAACAAGTCCACTCATGATCTGGAAAGTTCTCTACTTCTGATAGATTTAAACAAACAATATTGTAATCACAGAATTGTGGATTCTGGAATTGTTTAATTCTGGAATTATGGTCAGAACCATAAACTGTCAACTCCATCTGCCTGATAGGTTAAGATAGGATATGAATTTTGGTTCAAGTATGTTACAATGAATTAGGTTTTAGAGTCACAAAGCACCTGGGGAGAAACTAAAATTGCTACTGTGTACACAACAGAGTAAACTGTTTATATAACTGTTCTGCAACATATGCTTAACGGGGAATTGAAACACTTCAGGAAGCAAAGCTAAGCAAATAGATGTATTCCATCCACTAATACTAAACATGTGCATTTAACATAGAAACATCTCTATTAGGATTTTGATATTGAACAACGTTTATTAGAGGTATGCGTAGCGCCATCTTGAATTGCCAGACGGACGCCCATGACAACTGCATGCGGTTTTCAAGGGATTTTTAAATAAATAAATGTTAACTGTTTGGTTGTAATATCATCAACTCTTGAAGAGCATAGATCAGAACTACACATTTCGCAGTTGTGCAGCTTCTATCCCCATGCCATAAGAATGCTACCTAGCTAACTAAATAGCTAACAAAATTGCTACATGGACTATCTGAGTTGACCCTTATATTTTACTTACATTTTTGACTGTCTCTAATGCACACTCACAGGGCCCTACATACTAACAGGGCCCTACACACTCACAGGGCCCTACACACTCACAGGGCCCTACACACTAACAGGGCCCTACATACTAACAGGGCCCTACACACTAACAGGGCCCTACACACTAACAGGGCCCTACACACTAACAGGGCCCCCCTACACACTAACAGGGCCCTACACACTAACAGGGCCCTACACACTAACAGGGCCCTACACACTAACAGGGCCCTACACACTAACAGGGCCCCCCTACACACTAACAGGGCCCTACACACTAACAGGGCCCTACACACGCACAGGGCCCCCCTACACACTAACAGGGCCCTACACACTAACAGGGCCCTACACACTCACAGGGCCCTACACACTAACAGGCCCCCCCTACACACTAACAGGGCCCTACACACTAACAGGGCCCTACATACTAACAGGGCCCTACACACTAGCAGGGCCCTACACACTAACAGGGCCCTACACACTAACAGGGCCCTACACACTAACAGGGCCCCCCTACACACTAACAGGGCCCTACACACTAGCAGGGCCTTACACACTAACAGGGCCCCCCTACACACTAACAGGGCCCCCCTACACACTAACAGGGCCCTACACACTAACAGGGCCCTACACACTAACAGGGCCCTACACACTAACAGGGCCCCCCTACACACTAACAGGGCCCTACACACTAACAGGGCCCTACACACTCACAGGGCCCTACACACTAACAGGGCCCTACACACTAACAGGGCCCTACACACTAACAGGGCCCCCCTACACACTAACAGGGCCCTACACACTAACAGGGCCCTACACACTCACAGGGCCCTACACACTAACAGGGCCCCCCTACACACTCACAGGTGCCTACACACTCACACACTCTGACACTACAACACACACATAACATGCACACACATTTATACTGACTCTACACACACACACGCTCACATATAATCCTCATATACGCTGCTGCTACTCTGTTTATCATATATCCTGATGCCTAGTCCCCTTATCCCTATACATATCTACCCCGATCACTCCAGTATCCCTGCACATTGTTAATATGGTACTGGAACTGACCCTGTATATAGTAGCTAATAACTGACCCTGGGACTGTATATAGTAGCTAATAACTGACCCTGGGACTGTATATAGGAGCTAATAACTGACCCTGGGACTGTATATAGGAGCTAATAACTGACCCTGGGACTGTACTATACTACTAGCTAATAACTGACCCTGGGACTGTATATAGTAGCTAATAACTGACCCTGGGACTGTATATAGTAGCTAATAACTGACCCTGGGACTGTATATAGTAGCTAATAACTGACCCTGGGACTGTATATAGTAGCTAATAACTGACCCTGGGACTGTATATAGTAGCTAATAACTGACCCTGGGACTGTATATAGTAGCTAATAACTGACCCTGTGACTGTATATAGTAGCTAATAACTGACCCTGGGACTGTATATAGTAGCTGACTTACTTTCTCCTTTTTCTTCTTATTTCTCCTTTTTCTTTCTGGTGTGTTTTTGTTCTACCTTGTAATTTTTTTAGAAGTACGTTGTTATTAACTGTTACTGCATTGTTGGGTTTACAGCTTGCTAGAAAGGCATTTCAATGTACTTCTGCATGTGGCATTAAACACTTGAAGTTGTTGTAATATCTTGAAGTTGTTGACGGTACAGTGCCTTCAGTGTGCGTCTGTGTGTGTGTCTGTATGTGTGTGTGTGTGTGTGTGCTGGCCTGTGAATGAAGGAACGTCCCACTGACCATGACACAGCAAACCCAGCAGAAAGGAGGGCATTGTTCCCAGCTTTAGTGGTGTCTCTGAAGAGCATACACGGCTGCGTCCCAAACGCACCCTATTCCATTTACAGTGCACTACTTTTGAACAGGCCCTATAAAGATCTGATCAAAAGTAGTGCACTATATATAGAATAGGGTGCCATTTGGGATGCAGGCCCATCTGTAACTGACTGCTGTCCAACCCTTCCTGGTGGTCCATGCTACTCTCCAAACTGTACTCACCCAGGTCCTCTGATAAAACGTATCATGTGTGAATCCCTGTGTTTTGAGGGATATTACAGAGTTTAACAGGTGCTGCACTCAATTTGGACATGGGAACAAATTGATGCATATCAATTGTTTTTACTTTCTCCGAACATTAGGCTATCTATAGAGAAGTTGAAATATCTTCTTATTACAGGGGGGCGTTTGGTGAAACGAATCCAGTGGGGGGGGGGGGGGGCAATGCAAATAGTCTGGGTAGCCATTTGATTAGATGTTCAGGAGTCTTATGGCTTGGGGGTAGAAGCTGTTTAGAAGCCTCCGTGCAGTAGCAGAGAGAACAGTCTATGACTAGGGTGGAGTCTTTGACAATTTTTAGGGCCTTCCTCTGACACCGCCTGGTATAGAAGTCCTGGATGGCAGGAAGCTTGGCCCCAGTGATGTACTGGGCCGTACGCACTACCCTCTGTAGTGCCTTGCGGTCGGAGGCCGAGCAGATGCCATACCAGGCGGTGATGCAACCAGTCAGGATGCTCTCGATGGTGCAGCTGTAGAACTTTTTGAGAATCTGAGGACCCATGCCAAATCTTTTCAGTCTCCTGAAGGGGAATAGGCTTTGTCGTGCCCTCTTCACGACTGTCTTGGTGTGTTTGGACCATGTTCGTTTGTTGGTGATGTGGACACCAAGGAACTTGAAGCTCTCAACCTGTTCCACTACTGCCCCGTCGGTGCTCAGTCCTATTTTTTTCCCTGTAGTCCACAATCATCTCTTTTGTCTTGATCACGTTGAGGAGAGGTTGTTATCCTGGCACCACATGGCCAGGTCTCTGACCTCCTCCCTATAGGCTGTCTCGTCGTTGTCGGTGATCAGGCCTACCACTGTTGTGTCGTCAGCAAACGTAATGATGGTGTTGGAGTCGTGCCTGGCAATGTAGTCATGGGTGAACAGAGAGTACAGGAGGGGACTGAGCACACACCGCTGAGGGCCCCAAGTGTTGAGGATCAGCGTGACAGATGTGTTTTTACCAACCCTTACCACCTGGGGGCGGCCCATCAGGAAGTCCAGGATCCAGTTGCAGAGGGAGGTGTTTAGTCCCAGGTTCCTTAGCTTAGTGATGAGCTTTGATGGCACTATGGTGTTGAACGCTGAGCTGTAGTCAATGAATAGCATTCTCACGTAGGTGTTCCTCTTGTCCAGCTGGGAAAGGGCAGTGTGGAGTGCAATAGAGATTGCATCATCTGTGGATCTGTTGGGACGTTATGCAAATTGGAGTGGGTCTAGGGTTTCTGGGATAAGTTTGTTGATGTGAGCCATGACCAGCCTTTCAAAGCACTTCATGGCTACAGACGTGTGTGCTTCGGGTCGGTAGTCATTTAGGCAGGTTGTCTTACTGTTCTTGGGCACAGCGACTATGGTGGTCTGCTAGAAACATGGTATTGGTATTACAGACTCAGTCAGGGACATGTTGAAAATGTCAGTGAAGACACTTGCCAGTTGGTCAGCACATACTTGGCGAACGCGTCCTGGTAATCCGTCAGCTCCTGCAGCCTTGGGATTGTTGACCTGCTTAAAAGTCTTACTCACATTGGCTACGGAGAGCGTGATCACATAGTCATCCAGAACAGCTGATGCTCTCATGCATGCTTCAGTGTTGCTTGCCTCGAAGTGAGCATATAAGTAATTTAGCTCGTCTGGCAGGCTTGTGTCACTGGGAAGCTTGCGGCTGTGCTTCCCTTTGTAGTCTGTAATAGTTTTCAAGCCCTGCCACATCTGACGAGCCTCAGAGCCGGTGTAGTACGATTCAATCTTAGTCCTGTATTGATGCTTTGCCTGTTTGATGGTTCATCGAAGGGCACAGCGGGATTTCTAATAAGCGTCCGGGTTAGAGTCCCACTCCTTGAAAGCGGCAGCTCTACCCTTTAGCTCAGTGCGGATGTTGCCTGTAATCCATGGCTTCTGGTTGGGGTATGTACGTACGGTCACCGTGGGGACGACGTCATCGAAGCCAGTGACTGATGTGGTGTACTCTTCAATGCCATCGGAAGAATCCCGGAACATATTCCAGTCTGTGCTAGCAAAACAGTCCTGTAGCTTAGCATCTGCTTCATCTCACCACTTCCTTATTAACTGAGTCACTGGTGCTTCCTGCTTTAGTTTATGCTTATAAGCAGGAATCAGGAGGATAGAATTATGGTCAGATTTGCCAAATGGAGGGCGAGAGAGAGCTTTGAACGTGTCTCTGTGTGGAGTAAAGGTGGTCTAGAGTTTTTTTTTTTTTTTTTCTGGTTGCACATTTAACATGCTGGTAGAAATTAGGTAGAACGGATTTAAGTTTCCCTGCATTAAAGTCCCCGGCCACTAGGAGCGCTGCCTCTGGATGAGCATTTTCCTGTTTGCTTATGGCCTTATACAGCTCATTAAGTGCAGTCTTAGTGCCAGCATCGGTTTGTGGTGGTAAATAGACAGCTACAAAAAATATAGAAGAAAATTCTCTTGGTAAATAGTGTGGTCTACAGCTTATCATGAGATACTCTACCTCAGGCGAGCAAAACCTAGAGACTTCCTTAGTATTTGATTTTGTTCACCAGCTGTTGTTTACAAATATACACAGACCACCACCCCTTGTCTTAACGGAGTCAGCTGTTCTATCCTGCCGATGTAGCGTATATCCTGTCAGCCGTATGTTGTCCATGTCGTCGTTCAGCCACGACTCGGTGAAACATAAGATATTACAGTTTTTAATGTCCTGTTGGTAGGATAACCTTGATCTTAGGTCGTCCATTTTGTTTTCCAATGATTGTACGTTGGCTAATAGGATTGATGGAAGAGGCAGATTACTCGCTCGCCGTCGGATCCTTACAAGGCACCCCGACCTACGTCCACGATATCTCAGTCTCTTTCTCATGCGATTTGCGATTTGGGCCTTGTCTGGTGTCTGTAGAATATCCTTCGCGTCCGACTCGTTGAAGAAAAAATCTTTGTCCAATACGAGGTGAGTAATCGCTGTCCTGATATCCAGAAGCTCTTTTTGGTCATAAGAGGTGGTGGCAGAAACATTATGTACAGAATAAATTACAAATAACGCGAAAAAACACACAAATAGTACAATTGGAGTCATGACTGCTCCATCTCAGACTCTGTATCATGACTGCTCCATCTCAGACTCTGTACCATGACTGCTCCATCTCAGACTCTGTATCATGACTGCTCCATCTCAGACTCTGTACCATGACTGCTCCATCTCAGACTCTGTATCTTGACTGCTCCATCTCAGACTCTGTACCATGACTGCTCCATCTCAGACTCTGTATCATGACTGCTCCACCTCAGACTCTGTACCATGACTGCTCCATCTCAGACTCTGTACCATGACTGCTCCATCTCAGACTCTGTACCATGACTGCTCCATCTCAGACTCTGTATCATGACTGCTCCAACTCAGACTCTGTATCTTGACTGCTCCACCTTAGACTCTGTATCATGACTGCTCCATCTCAGACTCTGTACCATGACTGCTCCATCTCAGACTCTGTACCATGACTGCTCCACCTCAGACTCTGTACCATGACTGCTCCATCTCAGACTCTGTACCATGACTGCTCCATCTCAGACTCTGTACCATGACTGCTCCATCTCAGACTCTGTACCATGACTGCTCCACCTCAGACTCTGTACCATGACTGCTCCATCTCAGACTCTGTACCATGACTGCTCCATCTCAGACTCTGTACCATGACTGCTCCATCTCAGACTCTGTACCATGACTGCTCCATCTCAGACTCTGTACCATGACTGCTCCATCTCAGACTCTGTACCATGACTGCTCCATCTCAGACTCTGTACCATGACTGCTCCATCTCAGACTCTGTACCATGACTGCTCCATCTCAGACTCTGTACCATGACTGCTCCACCTCAGAAACCACCATCACTTTTCCATTCACACCATTTATTGTATCTCTGGTTTGAGAATTATTCAGTGTGTGTGTGTGTGTGTGTGTGTGTGTGTGTGTGTGTGTGTGTGTGTGTGTGTGAGTGTGGCTGTAAGGTGGAATATATTTTCCCAGTATTTTACAAATGTTCCATCTTGAGAATAAATCATTTTTCTCACTTTTCTTCCGGTAACCCGGTATATAACCCGGTATTTAACCCAGTATTTCCCTCCCCAAACCGAAAGTGTAATTCTAAAGCATATAGTCTGGATTTGATCGGCATGAAAATTCAAGCCATTCTACCTGAGTCTGATTCTACCTGAGTCTGATTCTACCTGAGTCTGATTCTACCTGAGTCTGATTCTACCTGAGCCTGATTTTACCTGAGTCTGATTCTACCTGAGTCTGATTCTACCTGAGTCTGATTCTACCTGAGCCTGATTTTACCTGAGCCGGATTCTTCCCTGAGCCTGATTCTACCTGAGCCTGATTCTACCTGAGCCTGATTCTACCTGAGTCTGATTCTACCTGCTGAGCCATACATTAGAAGTGTTATGAGACCAACATTAAATACATTTTATGTGCCCAAAAAAGCTCAAATGAAATGATTGTGCTGTTATCCAACACATACTGTAGCCTATGATATATAGGCTACTGCACATTACAGAAAAACAGAAAAACCCATAGATGTAGCTAGCTATATAAAGCCCATAGATGTAGGTAGCTATATAAAGCCCATAGATGTAGCTAGCTATATAAAGCCCATAGATGTAGCTAGCTATATAAAGCCCATAGATGTAGCTAGATATATAAAGCCCATAGATGTAGCTAGCTATATAAAGCCCATATATGTAGCTAGCTATATAAAGCCCATAGATGTAGCTAGCTATATAAAGCCCATAGATGTAGCTAGCTATATAAAGCCCATAGATGTAGCTAGCTATATAAAGCCCATAGATGTAGCTAGCTATATAAAGCCCATATATGTAGCTAGCTATATAAAGCCCATAGATGTAGCTAGATATATAAAGCCCATAGATGTAGCTCGCTATATAAAGCCCATAGATGTAGCTAGCTATATAAAAGCCCATAGATGTAGCTAGCTAAATAAAAGCCCATAGATGTAGCTAGCTATATAAAGCCCATAGATGTAGCTAGCTATATAAAGCCCATAGATGTAGCTAGCTATATAAAGCCCATAGATGTAGCTAGCTATATAAAAGCCCATAGATGTAGCTCGCTATATAAAGCCCATAGATGTAGCTAGCTATATAAAGCCCATAGATGTAGCTAGCTATATAAAGCCCATAGATGTAGCTAGCTATATAAAGCCCATAGATGTAGCTCGCTATATAAAGCCCATAGATGTAGCTAGCTATATAAAGCCCATAGATGTAGCTAGCTATATAAAGCCCATAGATGTAGCTAGCTATATAAAGCCCATAGATGTAGCTAGCTATATAAAGCCCATAGATGTAGCTAGCTATATAAAGCCCATAGATGTAGCTAGCTATATAAAGCCCATAGATGTAGCTAGCTATATGCTGTCTTGGGTAAATAAATGAAAATGAAAGCTTCAGTAGTTTAATCTTTTTGAGTGTGAACTGTATTAATGTACTGTATTAATGTACTGTATTAATGTACTGTATTAATGTACTGTATTAATTTACTGTATTATACTCAATTATATCAAATCAAATCAAATTTTATTTGTCACATGCACCGAATACAACAGGTGTAGACCTTACCGTGAAATGCTTACTTACAAGCCCTTAACCAACAATGCAGTTCAAGAAATAGAGTTAAGAAAATATTTACTAAATAAACTAAAATTAAAAATTAAATGAAAAGTAACACAATAAAATAACATATACAGGGGGCACCGGTATGAGTCAATGTGCGGGGGTACAGGTTAGTTGAGGTAATTTGTACATGTAGGTAGGGGTAAAGTTACTATACATAGATAATACACAGCGAGTAGCAGCAGTGGGGGGTCAATGTTAATAGTCCGGTGGCCATTTGATTAATTGTTCAGCAGTCTTATGG
>NW_028165199.1:92500-100000 GCF_964263955.1 Coregonus lavaretus | reverse complement strand
AATCCAGGTGAAAGCTATGATCCCTTGTTGATGTCACTTGTTAAATCCACTTCAATCAGTGTAGATGAAGGGGAGGAGACAAGTTAAAGAAGGATTTTTAAGCCTCAAGACAATGTGTATTTGTGCCCTTCAGAGGATGAATGGGCAAGACAAAATATTAAAGTTCCTTTGAACGGGGTATGGTAGTAGGTGCCAGGCGCACCGGTTTCTGTCAAGAACTGCAACACTGCTGGGTTTTTCATGCTCAACAGTTTCCAGTGTTTATCAAGAATGGTCCACCACCCAAAGGAAATCCAGCCAACTTGACCCAACTGTGGGAAGCATTGGAGTCAACATGGGCCAGCATCCCTGTGGAATGCTTTCGACACCTTGTAGAGTCCATGCCCAGATGAATTGAGGCTGTTCTGAGGGCAAAGGTGGGGGGTGTAACTCAATATTAGGAAGGTGTCCTTAATGTTTTGTCCACTCAGTAGTTGTCTAGCCATGGTATCTATTTCCTTACTGCCTAGACACTCGTATCTGGTCTCTACCCCATATCTCTTCTGTCACATCTCTCTGGCATACATTTCTCTCTCTCTCTCTCTCTCTCTCTCTCTCTCTCTCTCTCTCTCTCTCTCTCTCTCTCTCTCTCTCTCTCTCTCTCTCTCTCTCTCTCTCTCTTCTCTCCCTTTCTTTCTCAGACGTAATCCTCTCTGTTTATAAAATGGCTTCTTAAAAGCCAGTCACATCCCCTCTCTTCTGTCACTCCCCCTCCCCCTCCCTCCTCTGTAACTCCCCTCTCCGACTTTTCTCAGACTACTTCCTCCTAATGGTTCACCCCTCTCACACACACACACACACACACACACACACACACACACACACACACACACACACACACACACACACACACACCACACACACACACACACACACACACACACAACATTAGTCCAACTTTGAGAGTAAAGGCAGAGATCACAAGTGAGTGCCTGGACAACTTTCCACCCAGAACCCAGAACCCAGAGAGAGGGTCTATGTCACAAATGGCATAGGGTGGAAGATATTCAGGGTATGGTGGGTTTTCAGGGTATGATAGGGTGCCATTTGGGACACGGAAAGAGATTCAGCAGTCTGACCTCTTCCCAACGTCGGAGAACGTCAGATGAACACACAGAGAGAGCAGAGTTCTGCATACCTTATTTGGTAAAAACCACAGCTGGTAATCCCAGTGAGGTCACCCTTCCTCTGAGTTATTGCCTGTTCTGTTTAGGCCAAAGCACAACAGTTCCCTCGTCCTAATAACCACTCACATTCCTCTACCCTTCTATCCCTCTCTCTCTTCTTTTGTCTCTCTCTGTTTTTCTCTTGTGTTTCTCTCTCTCTCTCTCTCTATTGCGAACACAATCACAAATCACAACCCACATTCAGGGCAGCCTAGCATGAAGAGCAAACATTGATTTAGAAGTATTTATAGTGAAACTATCGAAGTACTTTGACACTGAACAGTAGGATGGATCTCACATGGAACTGAGAGACGTTGATTCTGTTTCCATTTCAGTTTTCATAAAGGTATTTATAACTACACGCAGCTCGACTCTGAGAACATTAAAGACAACCGATCTTGTTTCCTGTAAAAATGCCTTATTGTTTAATATATGGTTAAAGTACTGTGATTTAGAAGACTTATGAAGAAATCAACAGTAAACCTCCAGCAGCATATTCTGTTATTGTCCCTTCAAATAACTAATGAGACAATAAGCTGTATCCTCCCTCCATATGAGACCCTGAGACTCTATAACAATAAGCTGTATCCTCCCTCCATATGAGACCCTGAGACTATAACAATAAGCTGTATCCTCCCTCCATATGAGACCATGAGACTCTATAACAATAAGCTGTATCCTCCCTCCATATGAGACCCTGAGACTCTATAACAATAAGCTGTATCCTCCCTCCATATGAGACCCTGAGACTCTATAACAATAAGCTGTATCCTCCCTCCATATGAGACCCTGAGACTCTATAACAATAAGCTGTATCCTCCCTCCATATGAGACCCTGAGACTCTATAACAATAAGCTGTATCCTCCCTCCATATGAGACCCTGAGACTCTATAACAATAAGCTGTATCCTCCCTCCATATGAGACACTGAGACTCTATAACAATAAGCTGTATCCTCCCTCCATATGAGACCCTGAGACTCTATAACAATAAGCTGTATCCTCCCTCCATATGAGACCTTGAGACTCTATAACAATAAGCTGTATCCTCCCTCCATATGAGACCCTGAGACTCTATAACAATAAGCTGTATCCTCCCTCCATATGAGACCTTGAGACTCTATAACAATAAGCTGTATCCTCCCTCCATATGAGACCCTGAGACTCTATAACAATAAGCTGTATCCTCCCTCCAAATGAGACCCTGAGACTCTATAACAATAAGCTGTATCCTCCCTCCAAATGAGACCCTGAGACTCTATAACAATAAGCTGTATCCTCCCTCCATATGAGACCCTGAGACTCTATAACAATAAGCTGTATCCTCCCTCCATATGAGACCCTGAGACTCTATAACAATAAGCTGTATCCGACCTCCATATGAGACCCTGAGACTCTATAACAATAAGCTGTATCCTCCCTCCATATGAGACCCTGAGACTCTATAACAATAAGCTGTATCCTCCCTCCATATGAGACCCTGAGACTCTATAACAATAAGCTGTATCCGACCTCCATATGAGACCTTGAGACTCTATAACAATAAGCTGTATCCTCCCTCCATATGACACCCTGAGACTCTATAACAATAAGCTGTATCCTCCCTCCATATGAGACCCTGAGACTCTATAACAATAAGCTGTATCCTCCCTCCATATGAGACCCTGAGACTCTATAACAATAAGCTGTATCCTCCCTCCATATGAGACCCTGAGACTCTATAACAATAAGCTGTATCCTCCCTCCATATGAGACCCTGAGACTCTATAACAATAAGCTGTATCCTCCCTCCATATGAGACCCTGAGACTCTATAACAATAAGCTGTATCCTCCCTCCATATGAGACCCTGAGACTCTATAACAATAAGCTGTATCCTCCCTCCATATGAGACCCTGAGACTCTATAACAATAAGCTGTATCCTCCCTCCATATGAGACCCTGAGACTCTATAACAATAAGCTGTATCCTCCCTCCATATGAGACCCTGAGACTCTATAACAATAAGCTGTATCCTCCCTCCATATGAGACCCTGAGACTCTATAACAATAAGCTGTATCCTCCCTCCATATGAGACCCTGAGACTCTATAACAATAAGCTGTATCCTCCCTCCATATGAGACCCTGAGACTCTATAACAATAAGCTGTATCCTCCCTCCATATGAGACCTTGAGACTCTATAACAATAAGCTGTATCCTCCCTCCATATGAGACCCTGAGACTCTATAACAATAAGCTGTATCCTCCCTCCATATGAGACCTTGAGACTCTATAACAATAACCTGTATCCTCCCTCCATATGAGACACTGAGACTCTATAACAATAAGCTGTATCCTCCCTCCATATGAGACCCTGAGACTCTATAACAATAAGCTGTATCCTCCCTCCATATGAGACCCTGAGACTCTATAACAATAAGCTGTATCCTCCCTCCATATGAGACCCTGAGACTCTATAACAATAAGCTGTATCCTCCCTCCATATGAGACCCTGAGACTCTATAACAATAAGCTGTATCCTCCCTCCATATGAGACCTTGAGACTCTATAACAATAAGCTGTATCCTCCCTCCATATGAGACCCTGAGACTCTATAACAATAAGCTGTATCCTCCCTCCATATGAGACCCTGAGACTCTATAACAATAAGCTGTATCCTCCCTCCATATGAGACCTTGAGACTCTATAACAATAAGCTGTATCCTCCCTCCATATGAGACCCTGAGACTCTATAACAATAAGCTGTATCCTCCCTCCATATGAGACCCTGAGACTCTATAACAATAAGCTGTATCCTCCCTCCATATGAGACCCTGAGACTCTATAACAATAAGCTGTATCCTCCCTCCACATGCATGATGCCAAGAGCACTTCAGACTTTATGAGAATAAGGAAATCAGTTACGTTAACTACCATGTCCATGTCCAGGCTTCATCACTTTACAATACTGTAATGACAGAACTATCATACTATGGTATGGTGATTTCCGTAGTGCTGTCAGTGCAGTATTGTAAAGTTATCTTCTAAAGCATATACTGTAAGACAGACACACAGACACACAGACACACAGACACACAGACACACGCCGTTATTATCTGTTCCTGTCTGGTTGTCAGCCCAAGAAGATCTCACGGTTTAACACGGTTTGACTTCAGTATTGAACGTTTGTCCAGGGGGTGGGGGGGGGGGGAAACATCACATGTTTATGTTTAGTTTAGGCATTCATTCCAAATGGTTATGGTAAGGGTTCATATTTGGGATAGGGTTACATCCAATGATGTATATAAACCCTGGATTGCTGATGCTATGTATTGGCCAATGAGAGGCTTTGAAGCCACCAGGCGGCCATATTGCCACTCCCCAGTGGGATCAGTCCTTCATAGGAATTAATGGATTTCTACAGTATTTCAATTAAATGAGGACAAAGGACAAAATCACTTGTATTTAAGTATATATATTTTTTTGTAGATAGGACAGTAACCTTAATAATCAACAAAATGTACAGTACCAGTCAAAGGTTTGGACACACCTACTCATTCAAGGGTTTTTCTTTATTTGTACTATTTTTTACATTGTGGAATAATAGTGAAGACATCAAAACTATGAAATTGAATCATGTAGTAACCAAAAAAGTGTTAAACAAATCAAAACATATTTCAGATTTCAGATTCTTCAAGTAGCCACAGTTTGCCTTGATGACAGCTTTGCACAATCTTGGCATTCTCTCAACCAACTTCATGAGGAATGCTTTTCCAACAGTCTTGAAGGAGTTCCCACTTATGCTGAGCACTTGTTGGCTGCTTTTCCTTCACTCTGCGGTCCAACTCATCCCAAACAATCTCAATTGGGTTGAGGTCGGGTGATTGTGGAGGCCAGGTCATCTGATGCAGCACTCCATCACTCTCCTTCTTGGCCAAATAGCCCTTACACAGCCTGGAGGGGTGTTTTCATAGTTTTGATGTCTTCACTATTATTCACAATGTACAAAATAGTAAAAATAAAGAAATGAGTTGGTGTGTCCAAACGTTTGACTGGTAGTGTATATAATTTATATTTTTGGTTATATATTTTTTTGTTACTGTAGGTAGCGTTAGCTAGCGCTAGTCAGCTATACCTGCGCCAAAACTCTATTTTTTAACTTATAGGTTGTTATTAATCGTCTTTTTAAATAGTGAACCAACAGGTAGAATCACAATACATGTAGAATCACAATACACGTAGAATCACAATACATGTAGAATCACAATACATGTAGAATAACAATACATGTAGAATAACAATACATGTAGAATAACAATACATGTAGAATCACAATACATGTAGAATCACAATACATGTAGAATAACAATACATGTAGAATAACAATACATGTAGAATAACAATACATGTAGAATCACAATACATGTAGAATAACAATACATGTAGAATAACAATACATGTAGAATCACAATACATGTAGAATAACAATACATGTAGAATAACAATACATGTAGAATCACAATACATGTAGAATAACAATACATGTAGAATAACAATACATGTAGAATCACAATACATGTAGAATAACAATACATGTAGAATCACAATACATGTAGAAAAACAATACATGTAGAATCACAATACATGTAGAATCACAATACATGTAGAATCACAACACATGTAGAATCACAAGACATGTAGAATATCAATACATGTAGAATCACAACATATGTAGAATCACAACACATGTAGAATCACAACACATGTAGAATCACAAGACATGTAGAATCACAACACATGTACAATCACAACACATGTAGAATCACAACACATGTAGAATCACAACACATGTAGAATCACAACACATGTAGAATCGTGAGAATTGCAATACATATCGTAATGGCCCCTCAATAGAGTGATAATATTGTATTGCGAGGTCCCTGGTGATTCCCAACCCTAGTTAAGTTGAGGCATTCATTTTGGAATGGTAAGGTAATGGTTAAGGTGTGTAAGGGTTGGATATGTGCGTAGGCAGTGCAACACATCTCTAAGGTGCATATAGTCTTTCCGGTGCATATAATCTCTAAGGTGCAGGTCTGTGCAGGGAGGCAGCCAGGTTTAGCTGTTCAGCAGTCTGATGGCCTGGGGGTAGAAGCTGTCTCGGAGCCTGTTGGCAGTCTGATGGCCTGGGGGTAGAAGCTGTCTCGGAGCCTGTTGGCAGTCTGATGGCCTGGGGGTAGAAGCTGTCTCGGAGCCTGTTGGCAGTCTGATGGTCTGGGGGTAGAAGCTGTCTCGGAGCCTGTTCAGCAGTCTGATGGCCTGGGGGTAGAAGCTGTCTCGGAGCCTGTTGGCAGTCTGATGGCCTGGGGGTAGAAGCTGTCTCGGAGCCTGTTGGCAGTCTGATGGCCTGGGGGTAGAAGCTGTCTCGGAGCCTGTTGGCAGTCTGATGGTCTGGGGGTAGAAGCTGTCTCGGAGCCTGTTCAGCAGTCTGATGGCCTGGGGGTAGAAGCTGTCTCGGAGCCTGTTGGCAGTCTGATGGCCTGGGGGTAGAAGCTGTCTCGGAGCCTGTTGGCAGTCTGATGGCCTGGGGGTAGAAGCTGTCTCGGAGCCTGTTCAGCAGTCTGATGGCCTGGGGGTAGAAGCTGTCTCGGAGCCTGTTCAGCAGTCTGATGGCCTGGGGGTAGAAGCTGTCTCGGAGCCTGTTGGCAGTCTGATGGCCTGGGGGTAGAAGCTGTCTCGGAGCCTGTTGGCAGTCTGATGGCCTGGGGGTAGAAGCTGTCTCGGAGCCTGTTGGCAGTCTGATGGCCTGGGGGTAGAAGCTGTCTCGGAGCCTGTTCAGCAGTCTGATGGCCTGGGGGTAGAAGCTGTCTCGGAGCCTGTTCAGCAGTCTGATGGCCTGGGGGTAGAAGCTGTCTCGGAGCCTGTTGGCAGTCTGATGGCCTGGGGGTAGAAGCTGTCTCGGAGCCTGTTGGCAGTCTGATGGCCTGGGGGTAGAAGCTGTCTCGGAGCCTGTTCAGCAGTCTGATGGCCTGGGGGTAGAAGCTGTCTCGGAGCCTGTTGGCAGTCTGATGGCCTGGGGGTAGAAGCTGTCTCGGAGCCTGTTGGCAGTCTGATGGCCTGGGGGTAGAAGCTGTCTCGGAGCCTGTTGGCAGTCTGATGGCCTGGGGGTAGAAGCTGTCTCGGAGCCTGTTGGCAGTCTGATGGCCTGGGGGTAGAAGCTGTCTCGGAGCCTGTTGGCAGTCTGATGGCCTGGGGGTAGAAGCTGTCTCGGAGCCTGTTGGCAGTATGATGGCCTGGGGGTAGAAGCTGTCTCGGA
>NW_028165199.1:50000-87500 GCF_964263955.1 Coregonus lavaretus | reverse complement strand
ACCTCCAGGGCGCCCTATTGTAGCGGGCATTGATGCAGTAAGGACCCCTTTATATACTTTTGTTGACTTTTTTATTAGACCAGTCGCAGAACAGCTCCCCTCCTTTTGTAAAAGACACCAGCAGTTTGATCTCTATCGTTGAATCTCTTGATCCTCTCCCTGAGAATACTTTGTTAGTTACCTTTGACGTTGAGTCGTTATACACTAATATTCCACACGAGGGGGGTATTGAAGCCATGGAACATTTTCTTCTGCAACGTGACCCTAATGAACTACCTTCTAGTGCATGCATTATAACACTGGCTGAAATAGTACTCACACACAACTACTTCATGTTTCTAAATTATTTCTTTATACAGGTGAAGGGTACTGCTATGGGATCCCCTATGGCTCCTAACTATGATAATTTATATGTGGGTTACATGGAGAAACAGTCAATTCTCAATCCTCTCAAAAATGTTTTCTTGCCTAACATTATTATTTGGAAAAGGTACATTGATTATATTTTTGTTCTATGGAGGGGTGATGCAAATCAGCTCCAGGAATTCCATTATTTTCTTAACTCTTGTTCTGAGCACCTGGGATTTACTATGCAATCTGACACCTGGGGAAACTATCTGGTAAACATAGAGAGTTTACCAGGTAGTCGGATAGGGGAACATATTAGGGGATTGATTGGCCAATGCATGTTAAAGTGAGTTTTTCCCCTCCTCTTTTCTCTGTCAATACTCCATATTCCTGAACAACATTGGGACCTCAGCTGAGAACTCCATTCCCTAAATGGTCACCAGATGGCGCCACGATCGGTTCGCTACTTTTCATGCAAAAGGGGGTTTGAAATATTAGCATTATCGAAAAGGCACTTTTTGTAATGACCTCCAAGAAATTCTACAAAGTTGTCAACAGTGGCACTCGAATCATAAAGAGTGATTAATTTTGACCACTTCCTTCTGTCCGAGAAAGGTTTTGTTGATTTAATTTGACAGCAAACAATGAAGGAAAGCTAACTAATTACATGGGGGCTAACAGGCTAACATTTCATTTTTATTGAAGGAGAAACAGAAAAGGATAGACAGCATTAGGATGACAGATCATACAGTCTCATTCAACGTGAGAAATGCAGCATGTCCGCATTGGAGATCTATCTGTTCTAGGGACCGAAACCTAGCCACTCTCTCGTATCTTAGCAACAGTAGCTAGCTAGCTACACAAGTTTTTAGCTAGCTAGCTAAAACATTGACACTCAATATATTTTGGTTTCTCAGCCATATCTATGGATAAAGTAATCCTTCTAACCCCCCCCCCCCCCCCCCCAAAAAAAAAAAAAAAAAATTGTAAAGTGGTTATCCCACTGGCTATAGGGTGAATGCACCACTTTGTAAGTCGCTCTGGATAAGAGCGTCTGCTAAATGACGTAAATGTAAATCTAAACCATATTCAAAATGTAAAGCCAGATAGCCTTTATTGAAATTGTATCTGTTCCGTTAGTTGACATTCTAACGTTAGTTGCTAGCTAGCTATCCAGGCTCCCGGTGTCAGTGCCAGATCTAACTTGTTAGCTAACAAGCTAGCAGCTAATCGGGCAGATTGGGCAAGGTGCTGCGAGCTAACGTTAGCTAACAAGCTAGCAGCTAATCCCATGGCTACATACAGTATGTAGATACCTAACTAGCTAGAAACGTGTTTGTTACTGTATACAATAGTACAGTGGTTCCCAACTCCGGTCCTCGAGTAACCCCTACAGTACACATTGTTATTGTAGCCCCGGACAAGCACACCTGTTTCAACTTGTCAACTAGTCATCAGGTACTCAATGAGTTGAATCCTTTGTGTTTGTCCAGGGCTACAACAAAAATACGTGTGGTTGGGGATTGGAGTTGGGAACCACTGCAATAGTAGATCGACGTCTTGATTGTATTCTGTGAACTAATAGCTCCAGCACTTTGCTCTGTTAGCTACCAGGCTAATAATCTAGCTAGCAAGTTGTGTGGTCTTTTAACTAGCTGCAGTTCAACATAACCAAAGCCATTTACAACCTTCTCTAAACACATCAATGGCTATGCATATATGGCAAGTGTCAAGTTGGGTGTATTTGTCAACATTTTAAGGAATGAGTAGATGGACATAACCTACTGCAATCATTCTAGTCGAACACATTTTGGCACACAGTGACTTTGGGAGTAGGACCCCTTTGGCCTTTCATTACAGTCTTTGAGTACATCCTTGGTGAGACAGTCTTCTGCCAGTCATCATCAGGGTATCAGGAGATAGGAAGCCCACTTGCCTGCTCTGCCCCTCCAGCACTGTGACGCTATATTTTCTGAAACAGTAAAGCTGTTGCTTGACTCAATACTGTCAAATAATGTCATTGGCATAGCTATACTGCATATTGACTTTTTCCATGCTAATGTCGACTGGAAATTGAGAGGCATAATAGCCGATAACAGTGTTTAATTATTTCATTGATTTGTAATGCCCATGCCATAGCAATCAAGTGTGTCGATATTGCAAGAACATATTGTCATTTCACATAACCACAAGGTAGCTACTCTACCTGCTTCATTCATGAGGAGAAAACTAACTGGAACATTAGACATGTTCTTTTCTCTTACCTCATCGTTATGATAACCAGACACAGTACATATGAATAGCAATACTAGCAACTTAGTTAACCTGGTCTCTTGGAACGTGAAAGGGCTCGACCATCCAGTTAAAAGGAATAAGGTTCTCACCCATCTCAAGCACCTGAAAGCAGGAATTTCTGTATACCACCCCTACCTTGTCACAACACAACTGATTGGCTCAAACGCATTAATAGTGAAATAAATTCCACAAATTAACTATTAACAAGGCACACCTGTTAATTGAAACGCATTCCAGGTGACTACCTCATGATGCAGGTTGAGAGAATGCTAAGAGTGTGCAAAGCTGTCATCAAGGCAAAGGGTGACTACTTTGAAAACTCTAAAATCTAAAATATATTTTGATTTGTTTAACACTTTTTTGGTTACTACATGATTCAATATGTGTTATTTCATAGTTTTGATGTCTTCACTATTATTCTACAATGTAGAAAATAGTAAAAATAAAGAAAAACCCTTGAATGAGTAGGTGTGTCCAAACTTTTGACTGGTAATATATGTATCATACCTCTTACAGATGACCTCATACCTCTTACAGATGACCTCATACCTCTTACAGATTACCTCATACCTCTTACAGATGACCTCATACCTCTTACAGATGACCTCATACCTCTTACAGATGACCTCATACCTCTTACAGATGACCTCATAACTTTTGACTGATAGTGTAGTACATTGTTATGTAAATATATTGGTAACTGTTTTATATCACATTTACCTGTGACTGTATTCAGAAAATCCATCATGGGGGAAGTTAGGTACTGTGGTACATGTATTCCTTTTATGCAAATGTAGTACATTTAAATCATTAATAAGTTCATAAACTAGTTGTGTAATTGTAATATATTTTTACAGTTGGTCCAATGTCTGTAGCTTAAGCTGTTAAAGAGCTGTAATGTTTTGAAAACCTTGTTTTATGCGATTTCAAATAGTTATAATGCACAGTAAGGATGTCAAATCAAATCAAATCAAATTGTATTTGCGACATGCACCGAATAAAACAGGTGTAGACATTACAGTGAAATGCTTACTTACAGCCCTTAACCAACAATGCATTTATTTTTTTATAAAAAAACAAAATAAAACAACAACAAAAAAGTGTTGAGAAAAAAAGAGCAGAAGTAAAATAAAATAACAGTAGGGAGGCTATATATACAGGGGGGTACCGGTGCAGAGTCAATGTGCGGGGGCACCGGCTAGTTGAGGTAATTGAGGTAATATGTGCATGTGGGTAGAGTTAAAGTGACTATGCATAAATAATTAACAGAGTAGCAGCAGCGTAAAAAGATGGGGTGGGGGTGGGGGGGCAGTGCAAATAGTCTGGGTAGCCATGATTAGCTGTTCAGGAGTCTTATGGCTTGGGGGTAGAAGCTGTTGAGAAGCCTTTTGGACCTAGACTTGGCACTCCGGTACCGCTTGCCATGCGATAGCAGATAGAACAGTCTATGACTAGGGTGGCTGGAGTCTTTGACAATTTTTAGGGCGTTCCTCTGACACCGCCTGGTATAGAGGTCCTGGATGGCAGGAAGCTTGGCCCCAGTGATGTACTGGGCCGTACGCACTACCCTCTGTAGTGCTTTGCGGTCGGAGGCCGAGCAGTTGCCATACCAGGCGATGATGCATCCAGTCAGGATGCTCTCGATGGTGCAGCTGTATAACTTTTTGAGGATCTGAGGACCCATGCCAAATCTTTTCAGTCTCCTGAGGGGGAATAGGCTTTGTCATGCCCTCTTCACAACTGTCTTGGTGTGATTGGACCATGATAGTTTGTTGGTGATGTGGACACCAAGGAACTTGAAGCTCTCAACCTGTTCCACTACAGCCCAGTCGATGAGAATGGGGGCGTGCTCAGTCCTCCTTTTTTTCCTGTAGTCCACAATCATCTCCTTTGTCTTGGTCACGTTGAGGGAGAGGTTGTTATCCTGGCACCACACTGCAGGTCCCTATAGGCTGTCTCATCGTTGTCGGTGATCAGGCCTACCACTGTTGTGTCGTCTGCAAACTTAATGATGGTGTTGGAGTCGTGCCTGGCCATGCAGTCATGTGTGAACAGGGAGAACAGGAGGGGACTGAGCACGCACCCCTGAGGGGCCCCCGTGTTGAGGATCAGTGTGGCAGATGTGTTGTTACCTACCCTTACAACCTGGGAGCGGCCCGTCAGGAAGTCCAGGATCCAGTTGCAGAGGGAGGTGTTTAGTCCCAGGATGCTTAGCTTAGTGATGAGCATTGAGTTCACTATGGTGTTGAATGCTGAGCTGTAGTAAATAAATAGCATTCTCGCGTAGGTGTTCCTGTTGTCCAGGTGGGAAAGGGCAGTGTGGAGTGCAATAGAGATTGCATCATCTGTGGATCTGTTGGGGCGGTAAGCAAATTGGAGTGGGTCTAGGGTTTCTGGGATAATGGTGTTGATGTGAGCCATGACCAGCCTTGCAAAGCATTTCATGGCTACAGACGTCAGTGCTACGGGTCGGTAGTCATTTAGGCAGGTTATCTTAGTGTCCTTGGGCACGGGGACTATGGTGGTCTGCTTGAAACATGTTGGTATTACAGACTCAGTCAGGGACATGTTGAAAATGTCAGTGAAGACACTTGCCAGTTGGTCAGCACATGCTCGGAGTACACGTCCTGGTAATCCGTCTGGCCCTGCGGCCTTGTGAATGTTGACCTGCTTAAAAGTCTTACTCACATCGGCTACGGAGAGCGTGATCACATAGTCATCCGGAACATGTTCCATTCTGTGCTAGCAAAACAGTCCTGTAGCTTAGCATCTGCGTCATCTGACCACTTTTTTATTAACGGAGTCACTGGTGCTTCCTGCTTTAGTTTTTGCTTATAAGCAGGAATCAGGAGGATAGAGTTATGGTCAGATTTGCCAAATGGAGGGCGAGGGAGAGCTTTGTATGTGTCTCTGTGTGTGGAGTAAAGGTGGTCTAGAGTTTTTTTTCCTCTGGTTGCACATTTAACATGCTGGTAGAAATTAGGTAGAACGGATTTAAGTTTCCCTGCATTAAAGTCCCCGGCCACTAGGAGCACTGCCTCTGGATGAGCATTTTCCTGTTTAGTTATGGCCTTATACAGCTCATTGAGTGCAATCTTAATGCCAGCATTGGTTTGTGGTGGTAAATAGACAGCTATGAAAAATATAGATGAAAACTCTCTTGGTAAATAGTGTGGTCTACAGCTTATCATGAGATACTCTACCTCAGGCGAGCAAAACCTTGAGACTTCCTTAGTATTTGATTTTGTGCACCAGCTGTTGTTTACAAATATACACAGACCACCACCCCTTGTCTTACCGGAGTCAGCCGTTCTATCCTGCCGATGTAGCGTATAGCCCGCTAGCTGTATGTTGTCCGTGTCGTCGTTCAGCCACGACTCGGTGAAACATAAGATATTACAGTTTTTAATGTCCCGTTGGTAGGATAACCTTGATCTTAGGTCGTCCATTTTGTTTTCCAATGATTGAAGATTGGCTAATAGGATTGATGGAAGAGGCAGTTTACTCGCTCGCCGTCGGATCCTTACAAGGCACCCCGACCCACGTCCACGATATCTCCGTCTCTTTCTCCTGCGAATGACGGGGATTTGGGCCTTGTCAGGTGTCTGTAGAATATCCTTCGCGTCCGACTCGTTGAAGAAAAAATATTTGTCCAATACGAGGTGAGTAATCGCTGTCCTGATATCCAGAAGCTCTTTTTGGTCATAAGAGACGGTGGCAGAAACATTATGTACAGAATAAATTATAAATAACGCGAAAAAACACACATAATAGTACAATTGGTTAGAGGGCTGTAAAACGGCAGCCATCTTTTCCGGCGCCATCATGGACTTGTGCTGTGATGGAATGACCCCAAGCATACTTCCAAAGTTGTGGCAAAATGGCTTAAGGACAACAAAGTCAAGGTATTGGAGTGGCCATCACAAGGAAAATGTGTGGGCAGAAGTGAAAAGGCGTGTGCGCGCAAGGAGGCCTACAAACCTGACTCAGTTACACCAGCTCTGTCAGGAGGAATGGGCCAAAATTCACCCAACTTATTGTGGGAAGCTTGTGGAAGGCTACCCGAAACGTTTGACCCAAGTTAAACAATTTAAAGGCAATGCTACTAAATACTAATTGAGTGTATGTAAACTTCTGACCCACTGGGAATGTGATGAAAGAAATAAAAGCTGAAATAAATCATTCTCTCTACTATTATTCTGACATTTCACATTCTTAAAATAAAGTGGTGATCCTAACTGAATTTTTACTAGGATTAAATGTCGGGAATTGTGAAAAACTGAGTTTAAATGTATTTGGCTAAGGTGTATGTATCTGTCTGTCCATCTGTTTATTGCTACTCTGTTTATTATCTATGCATAGTCACTTTTGTATTGTTGGTTAAGGGCTTGTAAGTAAGCAATTCACTGTATTGTCTACACCTGTTGTATTCGGCACATGTGGCAAATACAATTTGATTTGATTTGATTTGCTCTGTCTGTCTGTCTGTCTGTCTGTCTGTCTGTCTGTCTGTCTGTCTGTCTGTCTGTCTGTCTCTCTCTATGTCTGTCTGTCTGTATGTCTCTCTCTCTGTCTGTCTGTCTGTATGTCTCTCACTCTGTCTGTCTGTCTCTCTCTCTGTCTGTCTGTCTGTATGTCTCTCTCTCTGTCTGTCTGTCTGTCTGTATGTCTCTGTCTGTCTGTCTGTCTGTCTGTCTGTCTGTCTGTCTGTCTGTATGTATGTCTGTCTGTCTGTCTGTTTACTCTGTCTGTCTGTCTGTCCGTCTGTTTACTCTATATATATGTCTGTCTGTCATTCCTAACTGGCTCCAGGCTCTGTCTGTCCGTCTGTCTATGTATCTGTCCATGTCTGTGTCCTCTGCTATCCCTTGCCAGGCTTCAAAGGTTTCCCCTCTCTCTGCAGCAGGGCGCCTGCTCTTTAAATCTCTCTATTATGATTACAATAAAAGCCTGAGGGGGAGGAGAGAGCTTCTCAGCTGGGGACAGACCAGTAAACATCCGGTTGGTTGAAAGCAGCCTCTCTTCTCTTTATGGTAGAGACCCGTTAATACGCGTCCTGCTCTGTCTCTGCCTGCAGTACATTGGACAAACACAGAGCACAGCAGAGGTGGGAGACAGCAGTGTTTAAATGGCTTTAATCAGACGCTTTCTCTCTGCCTTTGACTCTGAGTCATTCTGTGTGTGTGTGTGTGTGTGTTCCTCTGGGCTTCAGCCATGTGTAGAATATCAACCACGGCCAGCACAGACCGTCAGCTCTTCTCTCTTCGTCTTCTCTTCTCTTCTGCACCCCAACTAATATAAACTACTACACAAACCGTAATAAAAACTACTACAGCAACCTTAATAAAAAACTACTACACAAAACCTTTAGGGAAATGTTCTTTCTGTCAACATCATATGCCTGTTTATCAATTTATTGATTTATCTGTTTACCTGTTTACCTTCCCTCAGTAGAAGCATGCGGGAGATACACAATAGATGTTCCTCATACCCCTGAAACAGACCCATGGGCCCATGCAGGCACACTGGGAAAGATGAGAATTTGTTAACTTGAAATAATGTATTGATTTTAGTAGGGGGGCCGATGGTGATAGTGATCTTACAGGAGGGTAATCCTGTCCCCCTCCTAGTCCTGTGTTATAGGAGGGAACTCAGAGATGCCCAATGCAGCCGCTGGCCTGTAACTGTCGAGAGCCGATGCTCCTATACCGTTTGCCGGACTTGGGTGGCTGGAGTATTTGAAAATGTTTCGGCCCTTCCTCTGACACCGCCTGATATAGAGGCCCTGGATGGCAGGGAGCTCGGCTCCAGTGATGTACTGGGCTGTCCTGGTATAGAGGCCCTGGATGGCAGGGAGCTCGGCCCCAGTGATGTACTGGGCTGTCCTGGTATAGAGGCCCTGGATGGCAGGGAGCTCGGCCCCAGTGATGTATTGTTGCCTACCCTCACCACCTGGGGGGCGGCCCGTCAGGAAGTCCAGGATCCAGTTACAGAGGGAGGTGTTCAGTCCCATAGTCCCCAGCTTGGCGATGAGCTTGGAGGGGACTATGTTGTTGAACGCTGAGCTGTAGTCTATGAACAGCATTCTCACATAGTTATTTCCCCTCTTGTCCAGGTGGGAGAGGGCTGTGTGAAGTGCAACTGAGATTGCGTCATCTGTGGATCTGTTGGGGCGGTATGCGAATTGGAGTGGGTCCAGGGTGTCTGGGATAATGGTGTTGATGTGAGCCATGACCAGCCTTTCAATGCACTTCATAATTACATATGTGAGTGCTACAGGGCGATAGTCATTTAGGCAGGTTACCTTGGAGTTCTTGGGAACAGGGACAATGGTGGTCAGCTTGAAACATGTTGGGATTATAGACTGGGTCAAGGAGAGATTGGAAATGTCCGTGAAGACACTTGGCAGCTGGTCTGCACATGCTTTCAGAACGCACCCTGGTAGTCTGTCTGGCCCGGCGGCATTGCTTTCAGAACCCTGGTATTCTGTCTGGCCCGGCGGCATTGCTTTCAGAACGCACCCTGGTATTCTGTCTGGCCCGGCGGCATTGCTTTCAGAACGCACCCTGGGATTCTGTCTGGCCCGGCGGCATTGCTTTCAGAACGCACCCTGGTATTCTGTCTGGCCCGGCGGCATTGCTTTCAGAACGCACCCTGGGATTCTGTCTGGCCCGGCGGCATTGCTTTCAGAACGCACCCTGGGATTCTGTCTGGCCCGGCGGCATTGCGGGTGTTAACCTGTTCGGCCACGGAGAGCGAGATCACACAGTCATCTGGAAGAACAGGGGCTTAAAAGGCATTTAGCTCTTTTGGGAGTTTCTCGCGGCTGGGTTTCCCTTTGTAATCCATTATCGTCTGCAAGCCCTAAGAAACAACACTATGAAACAAGGATAAATGACATAAAGAATGATAGTAAAAAGCTTTGGAGCACCCTAAATGACATTTCTGGAAAAAAGGCAAACTCAGCTCCATCATTCATTGAATCAGATGGCTCATTCATCACAAAACCAACAGACATTGCCAACTGCTTTAATAATTTTTAAATACAAATACAAATACGACGAGCTTCAGAGCCAGTGCGATATGATTCCACCTTGCTTATTGTCCGATTGATATCTCATCGGAGGTCATAGTGGACCCTGGGCAACTCAAAACTAATTTTATTTGTGACATGCTTCGTAAATAACAGGTGTAGACTAACAGTGAAATGTTCCCAACAATGAAGAGAGAAAAATTATAGAAAAATTATAACACAAGGAATAAATAATACACAATGAGTAACGATAACCTGGCTATATACGCGGGGTACCAGTACCGAGTCGATGTGCAGGGGTACGAGGTAATAACCTGGCTATATACGCGGGGTACCAGTACCGAGTCGATGTGCAGGGGTACGAGGTAATTGAGGTAGATACATTATATGTGCAAAAGTATGTGGACACCCCTTCAAATTAGTGGATTTGTCTATTTCAGCAACTGCTTTATATCAGAGTTGTGCCTGTTGTTCACACGATTATCTGCCCTCTCATTGGCTAGAATGGTCCCACCTGATCTCTCCTCCTCCCACCTGCCTTCCATCTTTGAGGACATGTAAACTCAGCAAAAAAAAAAAAAAGTCCTCTCACTGTCAACAGTCAGTATTTGGTGTGGCCACCAGCTGCATTAAGCACTGCAGTGCATCTCCTCCTCATGGACTGCACCAGATTTGCCAGTTCTTGCTGTGAGATGTTACCCCACTCTTCCACCAAGGCACCTGCAAGTTCCCGGACATTTCTGTGGGGAATGGCCCTAGCCCTTACCCTCCGATCCAACAGGTCCCAGATGTGCTCAATGTGATTGATATCCGGGCTCTTCGCTGGCCATGGCAGAACACTGACATTCCTGTCTTGCAGGAAATCACGCACAGAACGAGCAGTATGGCTGGTGGCATTGTCATGCTGGAGGGTCAGGATGAGCCTGCAGGAAGGGTACCACATGAGGGAGGAGGATGTCTTCCCTGTAACACACAGCGTTGAGATCGCCTTCAATGACAACAAGCTCAGTCCAATGATGCTGTGACATACCGCCCCAGACCATGACGGAACCTCCACCTCCAAATCGATCCCGCTCCAGAGTATAGGCCTCGGTGTAACGCTCATTCCTTCGACGATAAACGTGAATCCGACCATCACCCCTGGTGAGACAAAACCGCGACTTGTCAGTGAAGAGCACTTTTTGCCTGTCCTGTCTGGTCCAGCGACGGTGGGTTTGTGCCCATAGGCGACATTCTTGCCGGTGATGTCTGGTGAGGACCTGCCTTACAACAGGCCTACAAGCCCTCAGTCCAGCCTCTCTCAGCCTATTGCGGACAGTCTGAGCACTGATGGAGGGATTGTGCGTTCCTGGTGTAACTCGGGCAGTTGTTGTTGCCATCCTGTACCTGTCCCGCAGGTGTGATGTTCGGATGTACCGATCCTGTGCAGGTGTTGTTACACGTGGTCTGCCACTGCAAGGATGATCGGCTGTCCTGTCTCCCTGTAGCACTGCCTTAGGCGTCTCACAGTATGGACATTGCAATTTATTTCCCCGGCCACATCTTCAGTCCTCATGCCTCCTTGCAGCATGCCTAAGGCACGTTCACGCAGATGAGCAGGGACCCTGGGCATCTTTCTTTTGGTGTTTTTCAGAGTCAGTAGAAAGGCCTCTTTAGTGTCCTAAGTTTTCATAACTGTGACCTTAATTGCCTACCGTCTGTAAGCTGTTAGTGTCTTAATGACCGTTCCACAGGTGCATGTTCATTAATTGTTTATGGTTCATTGAACAAGCATGGGAAACAGTGTTTGAACCCTTTTCAACCCTTTTCAATGAAGATCTGTGAAGATGTGGTGTGGGTGAACGGATGATCTCCGCATGAGTATTTTCCACTGTGAAGCATGGAGGAGGAGGTGTGATGTTGTTTGGGTGCTTTGCTGGTGACACTGTCAGTGATATATTTAGAATTCAAGGCACACTTAACCAGCATGGCTACCACATCATTCTGCAACGATACGCCATCCCATCTGGTTTGGGCTTAGTTGGACTATCATTTGTTTTTCAACAGGACAATGACCCAACACACCTCCAGGCTGTGTAAGGGCTATTTTACCAAGAAGGAGAGTGATGGAGTGCTGCATCAGATGACCTGGCCTCCACAATCACCCGACCTCAACCCAATTGAGATTGTTTGGGATGAGTTGGACCGCAGAGTGAAGGAAAAGCAGCCAACAAGTGCTCAGCATAAGTGGGAACTCCTTCAAGACTGTTGGAAAAGCATTCCTCATGAAGTTGGTTGAGAGAATGCCAAGATTGTGCAAAGCTGTCATCAAGGCAAACTGTGGCTACTTGAAGAATCTGAAATATGAAATATGTTTTGATTTGTTTAACACTTTTTTGGTTACTACATGATTCAATTTCATAGTTTCGATGTCTTCACTATTATTCCACAATGTAAAAAATAGTACAAATAAAGAAAAACCCTTGAATGAGTAGGTGTGTCCAAACCTTTGACTGGTACTGTATATTGTGTTGATTACTAAGGTTACTGTCCTATCTACAAAAAAAAAAAAAAACTTAAATACAAGTTATTTTGTCCTTTGTCCTCATTTAATTGAAATACTGTAGAATTCCATTAATTCCTATGAAGGACTGCTCCCACTGGGGAGTGGCAATATGGCCGCCTGGTGGCTTCAAAGCCTCTCATTGGCCAATACATAGCATCAGCAATCCAGGGTTTATATACATCATTGGATGTAACCCTATCCCAAATATGAACCCTTACCATAACCATTTGGAATGAATGCCTAAACTAAACATAAACATGTGATGTTTCTCCCCCCCCTGGACAAACGTTCAATACTGAAGTCAAACCGTGTTAAACCGTGAGATCTTCTTGGGCTGACAACCAGACAGGAACAGATAATAACGGCGTGTGTCTGTGTGTCTGTGTGTCTGTGTGTCTGTGTGTCTGTGTGTCTGTCTTACAGTATATGCTTTAGAAGATGACTTTACAATACTGCACTGACAGCACTACGGAAATCACCATACCATAGTATGATAGTTCTGTCATTACAGTATTGTAAAGTGATGAAGCCTGGACATGGACATGGTAGTTAACGTAACTGATTTCCTTATTCTCATAAAGTCTCAAGTGCTCTTGGCATCATGCATATGGAGGGAGGATACAGCTTATTGTTATAGAGTCTCAGGGTCTCATATGGAGGGAGGATACAGCTTATTGTTATAGAGTCTCAGGGTCTCATATGGAGGGAGGATACAGCTTATTGTTATAGAGTCTCAGGGTCTCATATGGAGGGAGGATACAGCTTATTGTTATAGAATCTCAGGGTCTCATATGGAGGGAGGATACAGCTTATTGTTATAGAGTCTCAGGGTCTCATTTGGAGGGAGGATACAGCTTATTGTTATAGAGTCTCAGGGTCTCATATGGAGGGAGGATACAGCTTATTGTTATAGAGTCTCGGGGTCTCATATGGAGGGAGGATACAGCTTATTGTTATAGAATCTCAGGGTCTCATATGGAGGGAGGATACAGCTTATTGTTATAGAGTCTCAGGGTCTCATATGGAGGGAGGATACAGCTTATTGTTATAGAGTCTCGGGGTCTCATATGGAGGGAGGATACAGCTTATTGTTATAGAGTCTCAGGGTCTCATATGGAGGGAGGATACAGCTTATTGTTATAGAGTCTCAGGGTCTCATATGGAGGGAGGATACAGCTTATTGTTATAGAGTCTCAGGGTCTCATATGGAGGGAGGATACAGCTTATTGTTATAGAGTCTCAGGGTCTCATATGGAGGGAGGATACAGCTTATTGTTATAGAATCTCAGGGTCTCATATGGAGGGAGGATACAGCTTATTGTTATAGAGTCTCAGGGTCTCATTTGGAGGGAGGATACAGCTTATTGTTATAGAGTCTCAGGGTCTCATATGGAGGGAGGATACAGCTTATTGTTATAG
This sequence comes from Coregonus lavaretus, assembly GCF_964263955.1. NCBI lineage: Eukaryota > Metazoa > Chordata > Actinopteri > Salmoniformes > Salmonidae > Coregonus > Coregonus lavaretus. The sequence goes on along the minus strand of NW_028165199.1, from coordinate 73,860 downwards.
AGTCTCGGGGTCTCATATGGAGGGAGGATACAGCTTATTGTTATAGAATCTCAGGGTCTCATATGGAGGGAGGATACAGCTTATTGTTATAGAGTCTCAGGGTCTCATATGGAGGGAGGATACAGCTTATTGTTATAGAGTCTCAGGGTCTCATATGGAGGGAGGATACAGCTTATTGTTATAGAGTCTCAGGGTCTCATATGGAGGGAGGATACAGCTTATTGTTATAGAGTCTCAGGGTCTCATATGGAGGGAGGATACAGCTTATTGTTATAGAGTCTCAGGGTCTCATATGGAGGGAGGATACAGCTTATTGTTATAGAGTCTCAGGGTCTCATATGGAGGGAGGATACAGCTTATTGTTATAGAGTCTCAGGGTCTCATATGGAGGGAGGATACAGCTTATTGTTATAGAGTCTCAGGGTCTCATATGGAGGGAGGATACAGCTTATTGTTATAGAGTCTCAGGGTCTCATATGGAGGGAGGATACAGCTTATTGTTATAGAGTCTCAGGGTCTCATATGGAGGGAGGATACAGCTTATTGTTATAGAGTCTCAGGGTCTCATATGGAGGGAGGATACAGCTTATTGTTATAGAGTCTCAAGGTATCATATGGAGGGAGGATACAGCTTATTGTTATAGAGTCTCAGGGTCTCATATGGAGGGAGGATACAGCTTATTGTTATAGAGTCTCAGGGTCTCATATGGAGGGAGGATACAGCTTATTGTTATAGAGTCTCAGGGTCTCATATGGAGGGAGGATACAGCTTATTGTTATAGAGTCTCAAGGTCTCATATGGAGGGAGTATACAGCTTATTGTTATAGAGTCTCAAGGTCTCATATGGAGGGAGGATACAGCTTATTGTTATAGAGTCTCAGGGTCTCATATGGAGGGAGGATACAGCTTATTGTCTCATTAGTTATGTGAAGGGACAATAACAGAATATGCTGCTGGAGGTTTACTGTCGATTTCTTCATTAGTCTTCTAAATCACAGTACTTTAACCATATATTAAACAATAAGGCATTTTTACAGGAAACAAGATTGGTTGTCTTTAATGTTCTCAGAGTCGAGCTGCGTGTAGTTATAAATACCTTTATGAAAACTGAAATGGAAACAGAATCAACATCTCTCAGTTCCATGTGTGATCCATCCTACTGTTCAGTGTCAAAGTACTTCGATAGTTTCACTATAAATACTTCTAAATCAATGTTTGCTCTTCATGCTAGTCTGCCCTGAATGTGGGTTGTGATTTGTGTTCGCAATAGAGAGAGAGAGAAACACAGAGAGAAAGGAAAGGAAGCTGGTTGAGAGAATGCCAAGATTGTTCAATTTCGAAATTTGGTTGTGCATTAGCCCATGTCAGCTAACATTATGTTTTGGGTAAGTTAGTCTAGCGGCCAGCTATCTAAACTAATCTAATCATGGTCGAATTACCAACCGGGGGCCCCATTGATTTAGTTAGTCACTCTCACTCAGATATCATATTAAAAACTGCAAACATGTCTCTCTCTCCACCCAATGACAAATGTAGAATTGCAGGAAATTACCTGTAAAACTAAAACATTTTGTCTCCGCACCATGGCAAAATGAGTAGAATTGCATGAAATTAGTTTTATAATTGCAAAATCTTCTCTATGCCCCATGGCAAAATTGCAAGAAATGAACTCTAAAACTTTCTTTTTTCTCTCTCTGCTGTCAAGAGGGGTTCCACTAAAATGTTTTGCTGGAGAGGTGGGTGGTGCGTAGGGCTCTCGATGGTGCAGCTGCCAAAAGGCTAGGGCCTGCTAGGGCCTGCTCTGACCACCTAGGGCCTGCTCTGACCACCTAGGGCCTGCTCTGACCACCTAGGGCCTGCTCTGACCACCTAGGGCCTGCTCTGACCACCTAGGGCCTGCTCTGACCACCTAGGGCCTGCTCTGACCACGTGTAGATAAAGCAAAGCAGTGAGGTAAAAACAACAACACAGAGTTACATATGGGGTAAAACAAAACATAAAGTCAAAAATACAACAGAATATATATATACAGTGTGTGCAAATGTAGCAAGTTATGGAGGTAAGGCAATAAATAGGCCATAGTGCAAAATAGTTACAATTTCGTATTAACACCGGAATGATAGACTGATACCAGTCATTTCCTTTCGAATCAGTGAATGGAAGTAAACAAGGTCTTTGAGAGGAAGGAGAGATAAGACATAGCTACTGTAATGTTTGTCAAGAGACTGTTATATCACGTTACACCGTGTGTTGAAGACTTTCCATGCCGTTTGGCGTTTTTGTCTTTTTCAGGAAGGGAAGAAGAAGTTTGACAAGGAGACAGAGAAATACTACACCGTTCTAGAGAAGCACCTGGCCTTGTCCTCCAGGAAGAAAGAGACATTCTTACAAGAGGTAAATCCCCGAGTTCCTAACTATGAGCCCACTTGATACTTTTCCATTTTATATCTGCTTCAAGCAACGGGACCTTTGTGATTAGTGATGAATGTCCCAAATGGTACCTTATTCCTATGGGCCCTAGTTAAATGGTACCTTATTCCTATGGGCCCTAGTTAAATGGTACCTTATTCCTATGGGCCCTAGTTAAATGGTACCTTATTCCTATGGGCCCTAGTTAAATGGTACCTTATTCCTATGGGCCCTAGTTAAATGGTACCTTATTCCTATGGACCCTAGTTAAATGGTACCTTATTCCTATGGGCCCTAGTTAAATGGTACCTTATTCCTATGGACCCTAGTTAAATGGTACCTTATTCCTATGGGCCCTAGTTAAATGGTACCTTATTCCTATGGGCCCTAGTTAAATGGTACCTTATTCCTATGGGCCCTAGTTAAATGGTACCTTATTCCTATGGGCCCTAGTTAAATGGTACCTTATTCCTATGGGCCCTAGTTAAATGGTACCTTATTCCTATGGGCCCTAGTTAAATGGTACCTTATTCCTATGGGCCCTAGTTAAATGGTACCTTATTCCTATGGACCCTAGTTAAATGGTACCTTATTCCTATGGGCCCTAGTTAAATGGTACCTTATTCCTATGGGCCCTAGTTAAATGGTACCTTATTCCTATGGGCCCTAGTTAAATGGTACCTTATTCCTATGGGCCCTAGTTAAATGGTACCTTATTCCTATGGACCCTAGTTAAATGGTACCTTATTCCTATGGACCCTAGTTAAATGGTACCTTATTCCTATGGGCCCTAGTTAAATGGTACCTTATTCCTATGGGCCCTAGTTAAATGGTACCTTATTCCTATGGGCCCTAGTTAAATGGTACCTTATTCCTATGGACCCTAGTTAAATGGTACCTTATTCCTATGGGCCCTAGTTAAATGGTACCTTATTCCTATGGGCCCTAGTTAAATGGTACCTTATTCCTATGGGCCCTAGTTAAATGGTACCTTATTCCTATGGGCCCTAGTTAAATGGTACCTTATTCCTATGGGCCCTAGTTAAATGGTACCTTATTCCTATGGACCCTAGTTAAATGGTACCTTATTCCTATGGGCCCTAGTTAAATGGTACCTTATTCCTATGGACCCTAGTTAAATGGTACCTTATTCCTATGGGCCCTAGTTAAATGGTACCTTATTCCTATGGGCCCTAGTTAAATGGTACCTTATTCCTATGGGCCCTAGTTAAATGGTACCTTATTCCTATGGGCCCTAGTTAAATGGTACCTTATTCCTATGGGCCCTAGTTAAATGGTACCTTATTCCTATGGGCCCTAGTTAAATGGTACCTTATTCCTATGGGCCCTAGTTAAATGGTACCTTATTCCTATGGACCCTAGTTAAATGGTACCTTATTCCTATGGGCCCTAGTTAAATGGTACCTTATTCCTATGGGCCCTAGTTAAATGGTACCTTATTCCTATGGGCCCTAGTTAAATGGTACCTTATTCCTATGGGCCCTAGTTAAATGGTACCTTATTCCTATGGACCCTAGTTAAATGGTACCTTATTCCTATGGACCCTAGTTAAATGGTACCTTATTCCTATGGGCCCTAGTTAAATGGTACCTTATTCCTATGGGCCCTAGTTAAATGGTACCTTATTCCTATGGGCCCTAGTTAAATGGTACCTTATTCCTATGGACCCTAGTTAAATGGTACCTTATTCCTATGGGCCCTAGTTAAATGGTACCTTATTCCTATGGGCCCTAGTTAAATGGTACCTTATTCCTATGGGCCCTAGTTAAATGGTACCTTATTCCTATGGGCCCTAGTTAAATGGTACCTTATTCCTATGGGCCCTAGTTAAATGGTACCTTATTCCTATGGACCCTAGTTAAATGGTACCTTATTCCTATGGGCCCTAGTTAAATTGTACCTTATTCCTATGGACCCTAGTTAAATGGTACCTTATTCCTATGGACCCTAGTTAAATGGTACCTTATTCCTATGGGCCCTAGTTAAATGGTACCTTATTCCTATGGGCCCTAGTTAAATGGTACCTTATTCCTATGGGCCCTAGTTAAATGGTACCTTATTCCTATGGGCCCTAGTTAAATGGTACCTTATTCCTATGGGCCCTAGTTAAATGGTACCTTATTCCTATGGACCCTAGTTAAATGGTACCTTATTCCTATGGACCCTAGTTAAATGGTACCTTATTCCTATGGGCCCTAGTTAAATGGTACCTTATTCCTATGGGCCCTAGTTAAATGGTACCTTATTCCTATGGGCCCTAGTTAAATGGTACCTTATTCCTATGGGCCCTAGTTAAATGGTACCTTATTCCTATGGGCCCTAGTTAAATGGTACCTTATTCCTATGGGCCCTAGTTAAATGGTACCTTATTCCTATGGGCCCTAGTTAAATGGTACCTTATTCCTATGGGCCCTAGTTAAATGGTACCTTATTCCTATGGGCCCTAGTTAAATGGTACCTTATTCCTATGGGCCCTAGTTAAATGGTACCTTATTCCTATGGGCCCTAGTTAAATGGTACCTTATTCCTATGGGCCCTAGTTAAATGGTACCTTATTCCTATGGACCCTAGTTAAATGGTACCTTATTCCTATGGGCCCTAGTTAAATGGTACCTTATTCCTATGGGCCCTAGTTAAATGGTACCTTATTCCTATGGACCCTAGTTAAATGGTACCTTATTCCTATGGGCCCTAGTTAAATGGTACCTTATTCCTATGGACCCTAGTTAAATGGTACCTTATTCCTATGGGCCCTAGTTAAATGGTACCTTATTCCTATGGGCCCTAGTTAAATGGTACCTTATTCCTATGGGCCCTAGTTAAATGGTACCTTATTCCTATGGACCCTAGTTAAATGGTACCTTATTCCTATGGACCCTAGTTAAATGGTACCTTATTCCTATGGGCCCTAGTTAAATGGTACCTTATTCCTATGGGCCCTAGTTAAATGGTACCTTATTCCTATGGACCCTAGTTAAATGGTACCTTATTCCTATGGGCCCTAGTTAAATGGTACCTTATTCCTATGGACCCTAGTTAAATGGTACCTTATTCCTATGGACCCTAGTTAAATGGTACCTTATTCCTATGGGCCCTAGTTAAATGGTACCTTATTCCTATGGGCCCTAGTTAAATGGTACCTTATTCCTATGGGCCCTAGTTAAATGTAGTGCAATGGAGCTTTTCTAAGACCAACTGCACTCTGTCAGTGACAGCACTGTTGTTTATCCTGCTGGTTGCACGGTACCTTCACGGTCAAACACACGGAAGAGTACTCTCGAAACCGGATGGTGTAACCATTAACCCTTTCTCAAATAGTCTCCACAGTATACACACACACACACACACACACACACACACACAGACAGACACACAGACACACACACACACACTACCTTTCCCTTTTTCCTAAAGTTCAGGCCTTGTTTAACTGCCCTATTTCACCTCCAGGCAGACACACAGATTGACAAAGAGAGACAGGTCTTCTATGATGCCTCCCTGGAGTACGTTTTCAAGATCCAGGAGGTCCAAGAAAAGAAGAAGTTTGAATTTGTGGAACCGGTGAGTACCGTTTCAGTATTCAGCTCGGAGCGAAGTGTTCCATTTGGTAGTCAAGGCAACCCCGCTAAATGTAAAAGTTTATACAGCTTACATTAGTTTGGATGTAATGTTGTTGTCTCTCCCTCTCAGCTGCTGGCCTTCCTGCAGGGTCTGTTCACGTTCTACCATGAAGGATACGAGCTCGCTCACGAGTTTGAGCCTTACAAACAACAGCTCCAGTTCAACCTGCAGAACGTAAGTAGCCTGGTCCCAGATCAGACCTGTTTATCCTGGTCCCAGATCAGACCTGTTTATCCTGGTCCCAGATCAGACCTGTAGTCTTTACTAAGTAGCCTGGTCCCAGATCAGACCTGTAGTCTTTACTAAGTAGCCTGGTCCCAGATCAGACCTGTTTATCCTGGTCCCAGATCAGACCTGTAGTCTTTACTAAGTAGCCTGGTCCCAGATCAGACCTGTTTATCCTGGTCCCAGATCAGACCTGTAGTCTTTACTAAGTAGCCTGGTCCCAGATCAGACCTGTTTATCCTGGTCCCAGATCAGACCTGTGTATCCTGGTCCCAGATCAGACCTGTGTATCCTGGTCCCAGATCAGACCTGTGTATCCTGGTCCCAGATCAGACCTGCGTTAACTAACCCTTCTAACTGTCCACCAACTCCTCTAACTACTGTCAAATCAAATCACATTGTATTTGTCACATGCGCCGAATACAACAGGTGTAGACCTCACCGTGAAATGCTCACTTACAAGCCCTTAACCAACAATGCAGTTCAAGACATATATTTACTGAATAAAAATAAATAAAAGTAACACAATAAAATAACAATAACAAGGCTATATTTAGTGGGTATCATTACCGAGTCAATGTGTGGGGGTACAGGTTAGTCGAGGTAATTTGTACATGTAGGTAGGGGTAAAGTGACTATGCATAGATAATAAACAGCTAGTAGCAGCAGTGTAAAATCAAAGGGGAGGGGGGGTCCTGGATGGCAGGAAGCTTGGCCCCAGTGATGTACTGTGCCGTACGCACCACCCTCTGTAGCGCCTTACGGTCAGATGCCAAGCAGTTGCCATACCAGGCGGTGATGCAACCTGTCGAGGATGCTCTCGATGGTGCAGCTGTTGAACTTTATGAGGATCTGGGGACCCCATGCCAAATCTTTTCAGTCTCCTGAGGGGGGAAAGGTGTTGTCGTGCCCTCTTCACGACTGTCTTGGTGTGTTTGGACCATGATAGTTTGTTGGAGAAGTGGACATCAAGGAAATTGAAGCTCTCAACCTGCTCCACTACAGCCCCGTCGATGAGAATGGGGGCATGTTCGGCCCTCCTTTTCCTGTAGTCCACGATCATCTCCTTTGTCTTGATCACGTTGAGGGAGAGGTTGTTATCCTGGCACCACACGGCCAGGTCTCTGACCTCCTACCTATAGGCTGTCTCATCGTTGTCAGTGATCAGGCCTACCACTGTTGTGTCATCGGCAAACTTAATGATGGTGTTGGAGTCGTGCCTGGCCATGCAGTCATGGGTGAACAGGGAGTACAGGAGGGGACTGAGCACGCACCCCTGAGGGGCCCCCGTGTTGAGGATCAGCGTGGCATATGTGTTGTTGCCTACCCTTACCACCTGGGGGCGGCCCGTCAGGAAGTCCAGGATCCAGTTGCGGAGGGAGGTGTTTAGTCCCAGGGTCCTTAGCTTAGTGATGAGCTTTGTGGGCACTATGGTGTTGAACGCTGAGCTGTAGTTTATGTATGGCAACGATAGTTAAGTGAGTTGGCTAAAGTTTGAGCCCAGAGCAGTACTCTACCTCCAGCTTCAGTCTGCAGAGCGTTCATATTCATATCATGCTGTAACTCTTAACACCTGAGGGGTAGTGTAGCCCACTCAAACCCACTAAATCACAAAAGCTCACAGCAAAATTAAAATGTATGGTGTACTTAACTCCAGAATATATTGACTGGAGAAAATATTGATATGTCTCTTTGGGTGCTGTAGCCCAGGAGTTTCATTCAGGTTGAAACCACAGCAGAGTGGTCGTTGTTCAGGTTGAAACCACAGCAGAGTGGTCGTTGTTCAGGTTGAAACCACAGCAGAGTGGTCGTTGTTCAGGTTGAAACCACAGCAGACTGGTCGTTGTTCTCCTGGCCTTCTCTTCCATTACTGTGACCTCTCCTGGCCTTCTCTTCCATTACTGTGACCTCTCCTGGACTTCTCTTCCATTACTGTGACCTCTCCTGGACTTCTCTTCCATTACTGTGACCTCTCCTGGACTTCTCTTCCATTACTGTGACCTCTCCTGGCCTTCTCTTCCGTTACTGTGACCTCTCCTGGACTTCTCTTCCATTACTGTGACCTCTCCTGGACTTCTCTTCCATTACTGTGACCTCTCCTGGCCTTCTCTTCCATTACTGTGACCTCTCCTGGCCTTCTCTTCCATTACTGTGACCTCTCCTGGCCTTCTCTTCCGTTACTGTGACCTCTCCTGGCCTTCTCTTCCATTACTGAGACCTCTCCTGGCCTTCTCTTCCGTTACTCTGACCTCTCCTGGCCTTCTCTTCCATTACTGTGACCTCTCCTGGCCTTCTCTTCCATTACTGTGACCTCTCCTGGCCTTCTCTTCCATTACTGTGACCTCTCCTGGCCTTCTATTCCATTACTGTGACCTCTCCTGGCCTTCTCTTCCGTTACTCTGACCTCTCCTGGCCTTCTCTTCCATTACTGTGACCTCTCCTGGCCTTCTATTCCATTACTGTGACCTCTCCTGGCCTTCTATTCCATTACTGTGACCTCTCCTGGCCTTCTCTTCCGTTACTCTGACCTCTCCTGGCCTTCTCTTCCATTACTGTGACCTCTCCTGGACTTCTCTTCCATTACTGTGACCTCTCCTGGCCTTCTCTTCCGTTACTGTGACCTCTCCTGGACTTCTCTTCCATTACTGTGACCTCTCCTGTACTTCTCTTCCATTACTGTGACCTCTCCTGGCCTTCTCTTCCATTAATGTGACCTCTCCTTCCATTACTGTGACCTCTCCTGGCCTTCTCTTCCATTACTGTGACCTCTCCTGGCCTTCTCTTCCATTACTGTGACCTCTCCTGGCCTTCTCTTCCATTACTGTGACCTCTCCTGGCCTTCTCTTCCATTACTGTGACCTCTCCTGGACTTCTCTTCCATTACTGTGACCTCTCCTGGCCTTCTCTTCCATTACTGTGACCTCTCCTGGCCTTCTCTTCCATTACTGTGACCTCTCCTGGACTTCTATTCCATTACTGTGACCTCTCCTGGCCTTCTCTTCCATTACTGTGACCTCTCCTGGCCTTCTCTTCCATTACTGTGACTCTCCTTGCCTTCTCTTCCATTTTTCAAATTTTGCCACTTCAAGTCTCTGGCCCCCAATTTCTCTCTGACCCAGATGTCAGCTCCGCTGGCCCGAGTACCCTCTCCCTGCCCCCAACAGACACACAGGGTGCTGAGTGCATTAACAAGGCTCTGCCCCCCCCCCCCGGGGTACCTACTCTGTAACCCTCACTCCCTGGGTTAGCAGACACAATTACACACATACACACATACACACACACACACACACACACACATACACACACACAAACAGGGTACTACCAGGGCTCAGCTTGCCCCCGGAGTGCCCACTCAGTAACCCTCTCTGTGGGCTAGCAGACGCAGTAACAGCGTCTGGTGTGGATGAGCCTGTCTCGGCTAGCCTCTCGTGAAGACTGAGGCTGTGAGCAAATGTGAAACAGCACCATTATTCCATATATAGTGCACTAGTTTTGGACTGAGACCAATTCGACTCTGTGGGGAATATAGGGGTGCCATTGGGGGAAGCACACAGTGTGTCATGGTGACTTGCTCAGTGAAAAATGGAGACGTCTTCCACCGGGCGTTTCTTCATCTGGCGCCGTGGAGCATTAATTATGTATGTATTTCTCAGTATATCCCACTGGCTCACCAGAAAAATGCTTTTATAATGTATGGTGTATAGGTGTTGGTGTTATTGTGTTTGATAAGAACACAGCAGCTTTATTCATCATCTGTTATGATGCAAGTTCTCTCTTTTGACCCATGGAAGCTGGTTTTGTGCCGATCTTTATATTTTGATCTGTGTGTGTGTGTGTGTGTGTGTGTGTGTGTGTGTGTGTGTGTGTGTGTGTGTGTGTACACACACAGACGAGGAACAACTTTGTGAGTACGAAGCAGGAGGTAGAGAAACTGATGAAGAGAATCAGATCAGCTGATCAGGACTACAAACCTCCAGGACAGTGGACCATGGAGGGATTCCTCTACGTCCAGGAGAAACGTGAGTCTAACCCCTAACCCTTAACCCCTAACCTCCAGGACAGTGGACCATGGAGGGATTCCTCTACGTCCAGGAGAAACGTGAGTCTAACCCCTAACCCTTAACCCCTAACCTCCAGGACAGTGGACCATGGAGGGATTCCTCTACGTCCAGGAGAAACGTGAGTCTAACCCCTAACCCTTAACCCCTAACCCCCAGGACAGTGGACTAACTCTAACCCCACCCTCTGACTCATACACTAACCCAGATCTATAAGTACTTTTTGTCAAACTCGTCTGACTATGTTGGCTAAAGTACAGGCTTTATTGTGTTGTATTCCTTTCTTTCTGTCTTTCTCTCTGAAGAAACCGTCTTCTACTAGCTAGCTCCAATAACTCTGTTGCTCCTAGCTAGCTCCAATAACTCTGTTGCTCCTAGCTAGCTCCAATAACTCTGTTGCTCCTAGCTAGCTCCAATAACTCTGTTGTTCCTAGCTAGCTCCAATAACTCTGTTGTTCCTAGCTAGCTCCAATAACTCTGTTGCTCCTAGCTAGCTCCAATAACTCTGTTGCTCCTAGCTAGCTCCAATAACTCTGTTGCTCCTAGCTAGCTCCAATAACTCTGTTGCTCCTAGCTAGCTCAAATAACTCTGTTGCTCCTAGCTAGCTCCAATAACTATGTTGCTCCTAGCTAGCTCCAATAACTCTGTTGCTCCTAGCTAGCTCCAATAACTCTGTTGCTCCTAGCTAGCTCCAATAACTCTGTTGCTCCTAGCTAGCTCCAATAACTCTGTTGTTCCTAGCTAGCTCCAATAACTATGTTGCTCCTATTCCACATACCTCTAACTAGTTCACATAAATGTAACTGAGAACATAACCTTACTCTGAGAACATAACCTTACTCTGAGAACATAACCTTACTCTGAGAACATAATCTTACTCTGAGAACATAACCTTACTCTGAGAACATAATCTTACTCTGAGAACATAACCTTACTCTGAGAACATAATCTTACTCTGAGACCATAACCTTACTCTGAGAACATAACCTTACTCTGAGAACATAACCTTACTCTGAGAACATAACTTTAACTCTTAACTCTGAGACCATAACTTTAACTATGAGATCATAACTCTAACTCTGAAAACACAACTTTAACTCTGAGAAGATGACTTTAAATCTGAGAACATAATGCTAACTCTGAGAACATAACTATAACTCTGAACTCTAACTCTGAGACCATAACTCCCTCCTGTAGCTCAGTTGGTAGAGCATGGTGCTTGCAATGCCAGGGTTGTGGGTTCGATTCCCACAGGGGGGCCAGTATGAAAAATGAATGCACTCACTAACTGTAAGTCGCGCTGGATAAGAGCGTCTGAAAAATGTGAAATTGTAACTCTGAGAACATAACTCTGAGAACATGACTCTAACTCTGAGAATGTAACTCTATCTCATTTCATGTTCCTGATCCAGCTTTGATGTGCTCTCAAACTAGTACTGGAGGAAATACCCTGAATACTGGAAACTTTATCTCAGATGATAAACAACAACAACAACATGTTGTTCTATCTTACTTAATTATGAATTTAATTTCAGAAGTCCTTCCAGAACATTGTGGTTTCAGGAAGCAATCATGGCTTAGCTTGGCAGTCCCAAATTGCAGCCTTTTCCCTACATAGTGCACTACTTTTGACCAGATCCCTACAGGCCCTAGTGAAAAAGTAGTGCCTTTTTCGATGTATTTGTTATTTCATGGCCAATCATGGCTGTGTTGTTCCTTGTCTCTGTTTCAGGGCCGCTGGGATGCACGTGGACGCGACACTACTGTACGTATGAGAAGGGCAGCAAAACCTTCACCATGACCAACTTTGAAACCAAATCAGCTGGCAAACAGGTAGTGTATATTGCAGTACACAGGCATCTAGTGGACAGTGATAAACATTATATTATTACTGTCCAGAGTGTTTCCTGACCAGGAAATACTCTGGGCCCTAGTTCTAGACTATAAGCTAGAGCTGACCCAGGAAATACTCAAGGCCCTAGTTCTAGGCTATAAACTAGAGCTGACCAGGGAAATACTCACGGCCTAGTTATTGGCTATAAACTCAGACCTGATCTCAGAGTTTTACCTGGTCTACTCAGGAAAAGGGCCCTATAAATGATTTCCTCTGTTGGAATTGCATTTTAAACCCATAAGGTATCTTTGTCAACAAGCACTAACTCCTTTAAATCCTCCCATATCCTCTGTTGTGTTCTACACCAGTCTCATCATGAGTTCCTCTATTATGTTCTACACCAGTCTCATCATGAGTTCCTCTGTTGTGTTCTACACCAGTCTCATCATGAGTTCCTCTGTTGTGTTCTAGAATGGTCTGGTGGTGAGTCCATCTGAGATGTTCAAGCTGAAGTCCTGTATCCGGAGGAAGACTGACTCCATCGACAAGCGTTTCTGCTTCGATATCGAAGTGGTGGAAAGGTCTGTCATCATTCTTCATATCAGTATTTCTATGAATCACCTTTTTATTACTAAAATGGCGCTCCTACTACTACTTGGCCTGCTAGACCCTGCCCTATCTGTGCTTTAGCCAAATGGCTATGACTATGACTATGGCATGGCAACGGTTGTCAACGACTCTAGCCAACTGCTGTAAATATGGTATGGTTATGGCATGGCAATGGTTGTCAATGACTCTAGCCAACTGCTGTAAATATGGTATGGTTATGGCATGGCAATGGTTGTCAATGACTCTAGCCAACTGCTGTAAATATGGTATGCCTATGGCATGGCAACGGTTGTCAATGACTCTAGCCAACTGCTGTAAATATGGTATGCCAATGGCATGGCATGGCAACGGTTGTCAATGACTCTAGCCAACTGCTGTAAATATGGTATGCCAATGGCATGGCATGGCAACGGTTGTCAATGACTCTAGCCAATTGCTGTAAATATGGTATGCCAATGGCATGGTAACGGTAGTCAATGACTCTAGCCAACTGCTGTAAATATGGTATGCCTATGGCATGGCAACGGTTGTCAATGACTCTAGCCAATTGCTGTAAATATGGTATGCCAATGGCATGGCAATGGTAGTCAGTGACTCACAAATTGCGCTGAGTAACAATGTACAGTTTGGCTTAAACACATAAAGATCTATTATCCGGCTACCTCCTATAAGTGTCACTGAAAACATGAACATAATAGAAACTAGATTACAGCAAACAGTAACAGTAATAGTAATCATAGACACTTAAATATGATCAAATTAAGAGGCCTTTATCAACATTATGATTACAGTAACAGACCCAGTTGTCATCGTAGTGATTGTTGTCGTCAGACTAGTGCTGGTTCCACTGAAGTCACTTGGGACTGATTGCAACTGAATGGGATTTGAAAAGACAGACGCCATATGCGGAAAACAAGTGCATTTCCCTTTTGATTAGATGTTTAAACTTCCTGTTTAAACCTTATTGGCTGTTTTTAGCTATTGTTGTTATTAGTGTGTAGATGTGTTTAGATGTTTTCAGCTCTGTGTCCTGCATGTTCTTTAAGTGTCCTTTTTACTGAAGCCTTTTTGTTTTACTAAATGTGCTAGCTAGCAGTTAGTCTTTTATACAGAGATGATTTTATTTTATTTTTCTGTTATTTGTACCCATTTCTTCTTTTCTCTGTGTTTCTTCGTGTCGATGTAGAACTGACATCTGTCATGGAACTCTTTTCCGACCTCTTCAGTTAAAGTTCTGTAAAGTCCGGTACGTCACTGTACTGTTGCTATCCTGCCCCCCCCCTCTCTCTCAGAGCAGTGTGCATGTTTCTGCATGTGTTTAAGGCTGATAGTCATCCCCATTCATTCACTCTTTACAACTTCTAATGAACTTTGAATAAAAATACATTGCTTTTTTTTTTTCTTCACCAATCACAATCACCGAATCAGACTTCACCAATCACAATCACCGAATCAGACTTCACCAATCACAATCAATCGTGATGGGAAAGGAAAGCGTGACGTAAATAAATACTCCACTTGAATAATTTCTTCTCATCTACAATTACTATAATCGTTTATCGATTTCAATAATATCATTCTGACTTTAAGTAATGGATTCATTCATCAACTTGATTCCATTTGTACAATTTTCAGATTTCAGAGACCCTTAATGCATGGGGGGGAACATTGTTTATTAATAGGACTTAAATGTTTGACTAGCCCAGTAAGAAGGGCAGGGAGTGAGGCAGACAGACGTTCAGATGCAGATCAAACCGGTCCTGGAGGAGAAGAAAAATCAATTGATCAAGTGGTTTCATTCATGAGATGACGGCATCAGAACAGGCAGGCCTCGCTCGGCTGAGTCGGTGTGTTTCAAAATGGAGCGGTAGCTAACCACCACACCTGGATTCAAATACTATTTGAAATCTTTCAAATCATTTCAGCATTTGTTCTAGCCTGCCTAGGATGCCAGATGGGCAGGTATACAGGTTTGGGAATATTCTATAAGTACATCCATTGGTTTGATTAATACAGGCAACATTAAAAAAATACACATATCAAGTATTTTAAATGATACCAAAAAAAAGTATTTGAACCTAGGTCTGGTCAGGGCAGCTGTCTTCACCTCCAATCCGAGCGCTGCTGAGCTGAGCATGGACAATAACTCCTGTTTAACTGGCTGGGTAGCTAACTAATTTATCACCTGAAAGATCAGATATGCTTATTCTAACCGCGAGGGCAACGTGGAGCCACGACCCCAGTCAGCTTCCTGTACGGTGTACATTTGAGGACATCCTTATCCTCAAGCCTCACCAGGGGGATACGGTGGAGTTGCCCCTGATCTTCGGTCAGTTTTTGTTTTTTTCCACTAATCGTTAAGGTTAGTATTGGGGGAGGGGAAGCTGATCTGTACCTAGGGAAAGTTTACCCAGGAGCCCTCACATCAGAGTGAGGCATGACGCTTGCGACTGAGGTTGTCCTAAAATGGACACCGTATGTTCATCTCCAGCTCATCCATTCATCATCATTACATTACACTTGCTGTCTGTGTGTTCTCAGCCACTCCATTCCAACACTTCATGTTTAATAGCAACTATACACAGCAGCAGCATCATCTAGCTACAAGGCTTTCAGCTAGTGCTAACCCTTACTGCTAGCTGCTGGGGGGTAATGTTGGGAATGCATCAATGTATGAGTACATGTTAACCTGTATTTACTATTACATGGATACTATTACATGGATACTAATACATGGATACTATTACATTAATAATATTACATTAATACTATTACATCAATAATATTACATCAATAATATTACATTAATACTATTACATGGGTAATATTACATTAATATGATTACATTAATACTATTACATTGATACTATTACATGGATACAATTACAACGATACTATTACATTAATAATATTACATTAATACTATTGCATTAATATTATTACATCGATACTATTACATTAATAATATTACATGGATACTATTACATTAATAATATTACATTAATACTATTACATCAATAATATTACATCAATAATATTACATTAATACTATTACATGGGTAATATTACATTAATATGATTACATTAATACTATTACATTGATACTATTACATTAATAATATTACATGGATACTATGAAAAATTGGTCTGAAATGAGCCTTCAGAGGGATTGTGTATTCAGATATTAGACACATCTGGAGATAGACTATAGAACCCTACAGGGATCAGCTGGAGATAGACTATAGAACCCTATAGGGATCAGCTGGAGATAGACTATAGAACCCTACAGGGATCAGCTGGAGATAGACTATAGAACCCTACAGGGATCAGCTGGAGATAGACTATAGAACCCTACAGGGATCAGCTGGAGATAGACTATAGAACCCTATAGGGAACAGCTGGAGATAGACTATAGAACCCTACAGGGATCAGCTGGAGATAGACTATAGAACCCTACAGGGATCAGCTGGAGATAGACTATAGAACCCTACAGGGAACAGCTGGAGATAGACTATAGAACCCTACAGGGATCAGCTGGAGATAGACTATAGAACCCTACAGGGATCAGCTGGAGATAGACTATAGAACCCTACAGGGATCAGCTGGAGATAGACTATAGAACCCTACAGGGATCAGCTGGAGATAGACTATAGAACCCTATAGGGAACAGCTGGAGATAGACTATAGAACCCTACAGGGATCAGCTGGAGATAGACTATAGACCCCTATAGGGAACAGCTGGAGATAGACTATAGAACCCTACAGGGATCAGCTGGAGATAGACTATAGAACCCTACAGGGATCAGCTGGAGATAGACTATAGACCCCTATAGGGAACAGCTGGAGATAGACTATAGAACCCTACAGGGATCAGCTGGAGATAGACTATAGAACCCTACAGGGATCAGCTGGAGATAGACTATAGAACCCTACAGGGAACAGCTGGAGATAGACTATAGAACCCTACAGGGATCAGCTGGAGATAGACTATAGAACCCTACAGGGATCAGCTGGAGATAGACTATAGAAACCTACAGGGATCAGCTGGAGATAGACTATAGAACCCTACAGGGAACAGCTGGAGATAGACTATAGAACCCTACAGGGAACAGCTGGAGATAGACTATAGAACCCTACAGGGATCAGCTAGAGATAGACTATAGAACCCTACAGGGATCAGCTGGAGATAGACTATAGAACCCTACAGGGATCAGCTGGAGATAGACTATAGAACCCTACAGGGATCAGCTGGAGATAGACTATAGAACCCTACAGGGATCAGCTGGAGATAGACTATAGAACCCTACAGGGATCAGCTGGAGATAGACTATAGAACCCTACAGGGATCAGCTGGAGATAGACTATAGAACCCTACATGGATCAGCTGGAGATAGACTATAGAACCCTACAGGGATCAGCTGGAGATAGACTATAGAACCCTACAGGGATCAGCTGGAGATAGACTATAGAACCCTACAGGGATCAGCTGGAGATAGACTATAGAACCCTACAGGGATCAGCTGGAGATAGACTATAGAACCCTACAGGGATCAGCTGGAGATAGACTATAGAACCCTACAGGGATCAGCTGGAGATAGACTATAGAACCCTACAGGGATCAGCTGGAGATAGACTATAGAACCCTACAGGGATCAGCTGGAGATAGACTATAGAACCCTACAGGGATCAGCTGGAGATAGACTATAGAACCCTACAGGGATCAGCTGGAGATAGACTATAGAACCCTACAGGGATCAGCTGGAGATAGACTATAGAACCCTACAGGAATCAGCTGGAGATAGACTATAGAACCCTACAGGGATCAGCTGGAGATAGACTATAGAACCCTACAGGGAACAGCTGGAGATAGACTATAGAACCCTACAGGGAACAGCTGGAGATAGACTATAGAACCCTACAGGGAACAGCTGGAGATAGACTATAGAACCTACACGGAACAGCTGGAGATAGACTATAGAACCCTACAGGGAACAGCTGGAGATAGACTATAGAACCCTACAGGGAACAGCTGGAGATAGACTATAGAACCCTACAGGGAACAGCTGGAGATAGACTATAGAACCCTACAGGGATCAGCTGGAGATAGACTATAGAACCCTACAGGGAACAGCTGGAGATAGACTATAGAACCCTACAGGGAACAGCTGGAGATAGACTATAGAACCCTTACAGGGATCAGCTGGAGATAGACTATAGAACCCTACAGGGAACAGCTGGAGATAGACTATAGAACCCTACAGGGAACAGCTGGAGATAGACTATAGACCCCTACAGGGATCAGCTGGAGATAGACTATAGACCCCTACAGGGATCAGCTGGAGATAGACTATAGAACCCTACAGGGATCAGCTGGAGATAGACTATAGAACCCTACAGGAATCAGCTGGAGATAGACTATAGAACCCTACAGGGATCAGCTGCAAGGAGGAGAAATGATCCACTCTCAAATCAAATCAAGCACTATACTAATCTGTTTAATTTGGAGTGGGAATGTAATCATTAACATCATTTACAGAAGGCCACACAGCACTGGGTGAAGACTGCTATTTTTAAGCACAGTGGTAATTTCATTGAATTAATTTAATAGGGGTTTTGTCTGGTGTATAAACATAGCCTGCTACTGTATCACTAGGAATGCGTCTCAAATGGCACCCTATTCCCTATATAGTGCACTACCTTTGACCAGACCCCTATGGGAGAGGGAGAGCCTATGGGCCCTTGTCAAAAGTAGTGCACTATATAGGGAATAGGGTGCCATTTGAGATGCAGACATATGGACCCTGGGTATTGAGATGTGATGTGACTAAAGTATCCTTTGTGGTGAGTGTTGTGTTAACCTATTTCAGGCATGGCATCGTGACTCTCCAGGCTCTGTCTGAGTCCAACAGAAGGCTGTGGCTGGAGGCTATGGATGGCAAGGAGCCGGTGATTAACCTCTCCTTCTCTCTTCTCACCTCTCTCTCTCTCTCTCTCTCTCTCTCTCTCTCTCTCTCTCTCTCTCTCTTTCTCTCTCTCTTCTGTCTCTCTCTCTATCTCTCTCTCTCTCTCTCTCTCTCTCTCTCTCTCTCTCTCTCTCTGTCTCTCTTTTCATCTCTCCTTCTCACCTCTCCCCCCTCTCTCTCTCTATCTCTCTCTGTCTTTCTCTCTCTCTCTCTCTCTCTCTCTCTCTCTCTCTCTCTCTCTCTCTCTCTCTCTCTCTCTCTCTCTCTCTGTCTCTCTCTCTCTCTCTCTCTCTCTCTCTCTCTCTCTCTCTCTCTCTCTCTCCCTCTCCCCCTCTCTCTCTCTCTCTCTCTCTCTCTCTCTCTCTCTCTCTCTCTCTCTCTCTCTCTCTCTCTCTGTCTCTCTCTCTCTCCCTCTCTCTGTCTCTCTCTCTCTCTCTCTTCTTTCCTTTTATATTCCCACTCTTGTACAGTCTATCTGCTTTCTGGTGTCCGGCAGGGACATAGTGAAAATATGTTTGTCTTTGGTGCCCCTTCTGGCTGTATGAAACATAACTATACTGTAGCTATAGGACAGGTGTGTCAAACTGAATTCCTGGGGGGCTGTATGTCTGCGAGATTTCACTCCTCTCTTATACTTGATTAATCAATTAACATAATTGATTAGTTAGGAACTCCTCTTACCTGGTTGTCTAGGTTGTAGCCCTTTACACTCGTACCCATATACAGGTTGAAAATGGCAGATCTGGACACTGATAAGCAGCTAAATTGGAACACAGTGGCTGTACAGTAACATGCTATACATGAGGTCAGAGCTCAGGGCCTGTGTTTCACAGCTCTGTCTGGGTTTTGACTGACAGCCTTTCTGAACTTGAGCACCTTGCTCGACAGTAAGATGGCCTCCATCCCTCCTGATAATTGGGTAAATTAAGACGACTCTATTTATTTTTGAAAGATGAAACATTGAGGATTATAATAAATATCGCTTCGATGTCATACAAGCAAGTCAAACGACCAGCTGACCCAGATTGTGATAGATAAAATAAAGTTTTTGGATTGCGTAAACAACAACAGTAATTGTGTGATGGCGGGGATGCAGGACTGTGTTCCAAACAAAACAACTACAAGTGTGCTTGCTCTAAATCCTCAACGGCACAGCCAGGAGAGCTAAAAAAAAAAAAAAAAAACATTTATAGTTAAAGACTCTTCTTTGAGTCATAAAAGTGTATTGAAATGACGTAGGAACTGTGCAGACTTGGAGAGGTGTGTGGCCACTTGGAGACACCAGTTAGTCCTCTCACTCAAACCCACACTTTGGAGAGGTGTGAGGCCACTTGGAGACACCAGTTAGTCCTCTCACTCAAACCCACACTTTGGTATGTGTGAGGCCACTTGGAGACACCAGTTAGTCCTCTCACTCAAACCCACACTTTGGAGAGGTGTGAGGCCACTTGGAGACACCAGTTAGTCCTCTCACTCAAACCCACACTTTGGAGAGGTGTGAGCCCACTTGGAGACACCAGTTAGTCCTCTCACTCAAACCCCCAGTTTGGAGAGGTGTGAGGCCACTTGGAGACACCAGTTAGTCCTCTCACTCAAACCCACACTTTGGAGAGGTGTGAGCCCACTTGGAGACACCAGTTAGTCCTCTCACTCAAACCCCCAGTTTGGAGAGGTGTGAGGCCACTTGGAGACACCAGTTAGTCCTCTCACAAAAACCCCCACTTTGGAGAGGTGTGAGGCCACTTGGAGACACCAGTTAGTCCTCTCACTCAAACCCACACTTTGGAGAGGTGTGAGGCCACTTGGAGACACCAGTTAGTCCTCTCACTCAAACCCACACTTTGGAGAGGTGTGAGGCCACTTGGAGACACCAGTTAGTCCTCTCACTCAAACCCACACTTTGGAGAGGTGTGAGGCCACTTGGAGACACCAGTTAGTCCTCTCACTCAAACCCACACTTTGGAGAGGTGTGAGGCCACTTGGAGACACCAGTTAGTCCTCTCACTCAAACCCTTGGCATTGTGTTTAGTCTTATGTGGCACCTACCCCCCGTTCTCCAGGAATATTCTGATCATGTTACTGAATGTTTCCAGTATTTTCAGATTTTGTTATCAACAAATGAGGCGAAAAAGACAGTAAATGTAAAATGCACATAAAATCAACATTGTAATGTTTGGATTCAGTCTTGTGTCAGGTGAACTCTTGTGTCCTCACCTTTGGTCTAATAATTTTCCCATAATCTCCAAACTGTTCCCTTTCAATTGCTACCATTGTTATGCATATGCTTTCCATATTTCTTCTGTAAGAAACATTTCAATGATGCCCTATCCATATAGGACAATTCCCATGAGTGTAAAGGGTTAATAACAAACATGTCCCTCCTGGAAGTGAGTTTGACACCCTGCTTTAGGATGTGTCCTCTGTAAGATGGTTTGGACACCCTGCTTTAGGATGTGTCCTCTGTAAGATGGTTTTGACACCCTGCTTTAGGATGTGTCCTCTGTAAGATGGTTTTGACACCCTGCTTTAGGATGTGTCCTCTGTAAGATGGTTTTGACACCCTGCTTTAGGATGTGTCCTCTGTAAGATGGTTTTGACACCCTGCTTTAGGATGTGTCCTCTGTAAGATGGTTTTGACACCCTGCTTTAGGATGTGTCCTCTGTAAGATGGTTTTGACACCCTGCTTTAGGATGTGTCCTCTGTAAGATGGTTTTGACACCCTGCTTTAGGATGTGTCCTCTGTAAGATGGTTTTGACACCCTGATTTAGGATGTGTCCTCTGTAAAATGGTTTTCAACTGAGTGTAATTAACTCTGTTGATTTTCTCCAGATTTACAACCTTCCAGCCATTCTGAGCAAGAAAGAAGAGAGTAAGTATTTTATCGAACACTCATATGAATACACTACACAACACATGTACAACATACTACACAACACATGTACAACATACTACACAACACATGTACAACATACTACACAACACATGTACAACATACTACACAACACATGTACAACATACTACACAACACATGTACAATATACTACACAACACATGTACAGCATACTACACAACACATGTACAACATACTACACAACACATGTACAACATACTACACAACACATGTACAACATACTACACAACACATGTACAATATACTACACAACACATGTACAACATACTACACAACACATGTACAATATACTACACAACACATGTACAACATACTACACAACACATGTACAACATACTACACAACACATGTACAATATACTACACAACACATGTACAACATACTACACAACACATGTACAATATACTACACAACACATGTACAACATACTACACAACACATGTACAACATACTACACAACACATGTACAATATACTACACAACACATGTACAATATACTACACAACACATGTACAACATACTACACAACACATGTACAACATACTACACAACACATGTACAACATACTACACAACACATGTACAACATACTACACAACACATGTACAACATACTACACAACACATGTACAACATACTACACAACACATGTACAACATACTACACAACACATGTACAACATACTACACAACACATGTACAACATACTACACAACACATGTACAACATACTACACAACACATGTACAACATACTACACAACACATGTACAATATACTACACAACACATGTACAGCATACTACACAACACATGTACAACATACTACACAACACATGTACAACATACTACACAACACATGTACAACATACTACACAACACATGTACAACATACTACACAACACATGTACAACATACTACACAACACATGTACAACATACTACACAACACATGTACAACATACTACACAACACATGTACAACATACTACACAACACATGTACAACATACTACACAACACATGTACAACATACTACACAACACATGTACAACATACTACACAACACATGTACAACATACTACACAACACATGTACAATATACTACACAACACATGTACAGCATATTACAGTTCTGACTTTCCTAAGTGTCCAAAGAGTAAATCATATGTCTAATGACAGATGCATTATCTAATGCTAACCCTAAAACCATTTTATTGCTTGTTGTTGTTGTTGTTGTTGTTGTTGTTGTTGTTGTCTGTAGCCATCCACTTTTACCCATTAACTCCACCTACGCAGTTAGACTCAGTTGAATAGCGTGAATCATCATTAGTACACACTCTCTGTGTGAGAGAACAAAGCTGCAATCACAACACTCAGATTATTCATCCCATTCCCTCTACAGTGCACTACTATTCAACAGAGACCCGCGGGTCCTCATGTTCTGTGTATTAAACCCAGTCAACCCTGCTCTTTATCTTCCCTGTGTTTCAGCGTACCTAAACGAGGCAGGGTTTAATTTTGTGAGGAAATGTATTGACCTGGTGGAGGTACGAGGTGAGTCATCAGAGCAGACATTTTCTCTCCCTGCTCCCAGGCTTCAGCTGTCAAAACAGTCTCACTGTAATGCTGCGTGACCAAGCACGGGAACCAACACCACTTCTCATTAGTTTATGTGTGTGTGTGTGTGTGTGTGTGTGTGTGTGTGTGTGTGATCTCATAGGGATCAACACGTTGGGCCTCTACAGAATAGGAGGGGTCAACTCTAAGGTCCAGAAGTTGATGACCACTGTGTTTGGTAAGTAGCCTCTGCTATCTCTCTCTCTCTCTCTCTGTCTCTCTTTCTCTCTCTCTCTCTCTCTCTCTCTCTCTCTCTCTCTCTCTCTCTCTCTCTCTCTCTCTCTCTCTCTCTCTCTCTCTCTCTCTCTCTCTCTCTCTCTCTCTCTCTCTCTCTCTCTCTCTCTCTCTCTCTCTCTCTCTCTCTCTCTCTCTCTCTCTCTCTCTCTCTCTCTCTCTCTCTCTCTCTCTCTCTCTCAAATCAAATCAAATTGTATTTATCACATCCGCTTAATACAGCGGGTGTAAACTTAACCGTGAAATGTTTTTCTTACGAGCCCTTCCCAATGATGCAGAGTTAAAAAAGAATAATACAAATATAAATAGTAACACAGGAGGAATAAAATACACAAGAATGGAGCTATATACAGGAAG
>NW_028165199.1:32500-45000 GCF_964263955.1 Coregonus lavaretus | reverse complement strand
AACATGGACACGTAATCAAAACAAGCAACCGTGAAGCTGTCAACTGCCAGGATGTGTTGAGTCGGTGTGTTTATCATGACTCTGTGCCCCCACCTCTTCCCCAGAGTCTGATGACCAGAACTACAGAGTAAGGGCGGTCCATGCCTTGGTCCACAAGCTGCCTGAGAGGAACAAGGAGATGATGGAGCTGCTGATCAAACACCTCGTCACGTAGGTCTCTCCTAACTGACCGGTATACAATCACATCTATTGTTGAGTAGGGGGATGTCACACTTCACCCATCCGCCTAGCTACCTTAAGATGAATGCACTCTAACTCTAAGTCTCTCTGGATAAGAGAATCTGCTAAGTGACTAAAATGATTGTGGGGGGCACCGATAATGTAGTGTGTTATTGGAACCTTAACCATCCTGCATGGTCTGTCTGTCTCCTGCCCCACAGAGTGTCCACCCACAGCCAGTTCAACCTGATGACGGTGTCCAACCTGGGTGTGATCTTCGGGCCCACTTTGATGAGGTCACAGGAGGAGACGGTGGCCGCCATGATGAACATCAAGTTCCAGAACATCGTGGTGGAGATTCTCATCGAGAACTTTGACAAGGCAAGAGAGTTTCTTTGACATCAGACTGAAATATTGAGCCTGTAAAAAATATTTAGTTTGACGGTAGCACTCCTCGTCCTAGGTTTACGTATGTGTCAGGTGGGCCTATATTAGGAGTTTTTAGGTATTTAAGTATAGGTCTGACCATGTGACCTAACCAGGAAAAACCCCAGACCCTAGCTAGTTATATACCATTGTAAAGCTCAGTTGGTAAAACATGCTTTTCTCTCTCCCCTGTCCAGATCTTCCACCAGGCTCCAGACCCCAACGTACCCCTTCCCCAGCCCCAAGCCCGACCGAGCTCACGCAGGAGCAGGGCCATCTGCCTGTCCAAAGGCCCTAGGAAGCCTCGCAGCATCTACACCCCAACACTGTGCCTTGCAGACGCTGACAGTGAGTCCTACAGCACTGACTATCACCAGCACTGCATCTCAAATGACACCCTATTGAACTGTAGGGCCCTCAAATTCAACTCTGGTCCTCCGAACCAGTTCCACTGCTTTCTTTCATTGTTCCCTTCTAATCTGGGGCTGATTTAGACCTGGGACACCAGGTGGGTGCGATTAATGATCAGGTAGAATGGAAAACTAGCAGCAGTCCGGATCTCATCTGTTTTATTATATATATATATCATTAACATTTACATTTACGTCATTTAGCAGATGCTCTTATCCAGAGCGACTTACATATTGGTGCATTCACCTTATAGCCAGTGGGATAACCACTTTACAATATTTTTATTTTATTTTTATTTTTTTGGGTGGGGTAATGGTGGGGGGGGGGTTAGGTGGCTAGAAGGATTACTTTATCCTATCCCAGGTATTCCTTAAAGAGGTTTTATATATGTATTAGAATCCCCCTGGAATATGGTGTCATATCACTCTGCTAGCTAATCTGGCCCTGCTACAGCATTCATTACATATTCCCAATGAGTTGTTCATTAATGTATTACCTCTTCATCTATCAGAGCAGACAACACATGCCTCCCAGGATGTAGCCAGTAGCCAGTAGCCAGTAGCCAGTAGCCGGTAGCCGGTAGCCGGTAGCCGGTAGCCGGTAGCCGGTAGCCAGTAGCCAGTAGCGCTCGTCTCTGTAGTGGTAGTGCTAATACATTTCGCCACAGTAGTACTAATACTGTCTGCATCCCTAATGTATTGAATATGGTGCCACTTGAGATGCAGTCACTATGTTTCGGCTCAGTAGTCGGTCACTCAGCAGGTTTTAATGACGCTGTGTGTTCCTGGTCCTTGGACAGGTGACACATTCAGCAGGTATTTTTGTATTTATTATGGATCTTCATTAGTACCTGCCAAGGCAGCAGCTACTCTTCCTGGGGTTTATTAAGGATCCCCATTAGTTCCTGCCTGTCAGTAACCGGCTGAGGTGGATGTGGTGGAGGAGTCACACGCAGGACACAGAAGCTAAGTCAACCGACTTTTACTGCACAAAACAATATACAAGACACTGACCTCAAACAAAACAGGAGGCGAGTGATACGCACCAGTGCGTAAAATACAATACTCCAAGCGCACGAAAACACACAGTGCGACAGACCAGGAAAATACAAAACACGAGCAGCACCAAAATGACAGGCGAACAATAACACACAACACACGACTAACAAAACGAGAAACTTATAGGGGACATCATTAACCCAAACGGAAACAGGTGTACAATAAAGACAAAACCAAACAAACATCGATAACATACAACGGTGGTAGCTAGTACTCCGGGGACGACGACCGCCGAAGCCTGCCCGAGCAAGGAGGAGGAGCAGACTCGGCCAAAACCGTGACAGTACCCCCCCCTTGACGTGCGGCTCCAGCCGTGCGCCGACCCCGGCCTCAGGGACGACCAGGAGGACGCGGAGCAGGGAGCGTGGGGTGACCACGGTGGAACTCTGTCAGGAGAGACGGGTCTAGGATGTCCCTCCTCGGCACCCAGCACCGTTCCTCAGGGCCGTACCCCTCCCACTCCACGAGATATTGGAGACCCCCCATCCGACGTCTCGATTCCACGATGGACCGAACTGTGTACGCCGGAGCCCCCTCGATGTCCAGTGGGGGCGGAGGAGTCTCTCCTATCTCACCTTCCTGGAGTGAACCAGCTACCACCGGCCTGAGAAGAGACACATGGAACGAGGGGTTAATGCGATAATCATTAGGCAGTTGTAATCTGTAACACACCTCGTTCAATCTCCTCAGGACTTTAAAAGGCCCCACAAACCGCCGACCCAGCTTCCGGCAGGGCAGGCGGAGGGGTAGGTTTCTGGTCGAGAGCCAGACTCGATCTCCAGGTGCATACACCGGCCCCTCACTGCGGTGGAGATCGGCGCTCGCCTTTTGTCGACGGATGGCCCGCTGCAGATGGACGTGTGCAGCGTTCCACGTCTCCTCCGAGCGCCGTACCCACTCATCCACCGCAGGGGCCTCGATCTGGCTCTGATGCCACGGTGCCAGAACCGGCTGGTACCCTAGTACACATTGGAAAGGGGTTAGGTTGGTGGAGGAGTGGCGGAGAGAGTTCTGGGCCATCTCTGCCCAGGGAATATACCTCGCCCACTCCTCCGGCCGGCCCTGGCAATACGACCTCAGAAACCTACCCACATCCTGGTTCACTCGTTATACCTGCCCATTGCTCTCTGGGTGGTACCCTGAGGTAAGGCTCACCGAGACCCCCAAGCGCTCCATGAACGCCCTCCAGACTCGGGAGGTGAACTGGGGACCTCGATCAGACACTATATCCTCGGGTACCCCGTAATGCCGGAAGACGTGGGTGAACAGTGCCTCAGCGGTCTGTAGGGCAGTAGGAAGACCCGGCATTGGGAGGAGACGACAGGCCTTAGAGAACCGATCCACAACGACCAGTATGGTGGTATTCCCCTGAGAGGGGGGAAGGTCTGTAACAAAATCCACCGAGAGGTGAGACCAGGGTCGTTGTGGAACCGGCAGGGGTTGTAACTTCCCCCTGGGCAGGTGTCTGGGTGCCTTACACTGGGCGCACACCGATCAGGAGGAGACATAAACCCTCACATCCATGGCTAACGTTGGCCACCAGTACTTAGCGCTAAGGTAGTGCACTGTCCGGCCAATACCTGGATGTCCAGAGGAGGGTGACGTGTGAGCCCAATAAATAAGTCGATCCCGAACCTCGAGCAGAACGTACCTCCGACCCACAGGACACTGTGGAGGGCTAGGGTCGATACGCAACGCCCGCTCGATTTCAGCATCGACCTCCCACACTACCGGTGCCACCAGACAAGACTCCGGCAGTATGGGAGTGGGCTCAATGGACCTCTCCTCTGTGTCATACCGCCGGGACAGGGCGTCTGCCTTACCGTTCTGGGACCCTGGGATGTACGTGATTTTAAATACGAACCGGGCTAGAAACATGTTCCACCCAGCCTGGCGAGGGTTCAGTCTCCTAGCTGCCCGGATGTACTCCAGGTTACGGTGGTCAGTCAAAATGAGGAAAGGGTGTTGAGCCCCCTCAAGCCAATGCCTCCACACCTTTAGGGCCTGTACCACGGCTAACAGCTCCCTGTCCCCTACGTCATAATTTCGCTCCGCCGGGCTGAGCTTTTTGGAGTAAAAAGCACAGGGGCGGAGTTTAGGTGGCATGCCGGACCGTTGAGATAGCACGGCCCCTATACCGGCCTCAGACGCGTCCACCTCTACCTGAAATGGTAAGGCGGGATCCGGATGCGCCAGCACCGGAGCCGAAGTAAACAGGCCCTTCAGTCTCCCAAAAGCCCTGTCCGCCTCAGCTGACCACTGCAAGAGCACCGGACCCCCCTTCAGAAGAGACGTTATGGGAGCTGCCACCTGTCCAAAACCCCGGATAAACCTCCGGTAGTAATTTGCAAAACCCAAGAACTGCTGCACCTCTTTAACAGTGGTTGGGGTTTGCCAATTACGCACGGCTGACAAACAGTCCACCTCCATCTTCACCCATGACGCGGACAACTGATAACCCAAAAAGGAGACCGACTCCTGAAAAACAGACATTTCTCTGCCTTGACATACAGGTCGTGCTCCAACAGCCTCCTCAACACTCGGCGCACCAGGGCTACATGCTCGGCTCGGGTAGAAGAGTACACCAGAATGTCATCTATGTACACGACCTCACCCTGCCCCTGCATGTCCCGGAAGATCTCATCCACGAAGGATTGGAAGACTGAAGGAGCATTCATCAATTCGTATGGCATGACGAGATACTCGTAATGACCCGAGGTGGTACTAAATGCTGTCTTCCATTCATCGCCCTCCCTAATGCGCACCAAGTTATACGCACTCCTGAGATCCAGTTTTGTGAAGAAACGCGCTCCGTGCAATGATTCCGTCATAGTCGCAATCAGAGGGAGTGGATAACTGTATTTCACAGTGATCTGATTGAGACTACGGTAATCAATGCACGGGCGCAACCCTCCATCTTTTTTCTTCACAAAAAAGAAGCTCGAGGACGCAGGGGAAGTGGAGGGCCGTATGTATCCTTGTCTCAGAGATTCGGCTATGTAAGTCTCCATAGCCCTCTTCTCCTCTTGAGACAGAGGATACACGTGGCTCCGTGGGAGCGCTGCTCCTGCCTGGAGATCAATCGCACAATCTCCCTGCCTATCGCCCTCAATTTACTGAACACGAGTGCCAAATCCTCATACTCAGGGGGAATGTGTATTGCGGGCCCCTGGTTTGGACTCTCCACCGAGGTCGCCCCCACGGAAACACCTAGACACCGACCCTCACACTGGGCAGACCACTCCTTAAGAGTCCTCTGTTGCCACGAAATGGAAGGATTATGGGTACTCAACCAGGGAATTCCCAGCACCACCGGATACGCAGGAGAGTCGATCAGATATAGCTGAATAGTTTCCTCATGACCCCCCTGCGTACACATCCTAAGTGGCGCTGTGACCTCCCTAATCAATCCCGATCCCAACGGACGGCTATCTAGTGCATGAACGGGAAATGGGGCGTCAACAGGGAGGAGGGGAATCCCTAACTCTAAACAAAATTTCCGATCAACAAAATTCCCAGCTGCGCCTGAATCTACTAGCGCCTTATGCTGGGAATGAGGTGCAACCTGTGGAAATCTTACAGGTATACAGAAGTGCACAACAGAGAGCTCTGGGTAAGTGGGACGCCTACTCACCTGGAAGGGCTCCCCAGTGCGTGGCCTGTTGTCCTCTCCCCTAGGAGACCCTCCCCAGCACCTAGCCGCGGTGTGCCCTCCACGGCCACAGTTGGTGCAGGGGACGGCCCCCCTCGGGCTCCTCCTCCTCCTCTCTCTAGCGCCAGCACCCCCGAGCTCCATTGGGCTCGGCTCGGAGGTGCTGGAGGGTGGAATGGACGAACCCCACTCGGAACGTCCGCGGGTGGCCAGCAGGGTGTCCACCAACTGGTCGAACGTGAGGTTGGTATCCCTGCAGGCCAGCTCTCGACGGACGTCCTCCCGTAGACTACAACGGTAGTGGTCGATGAGGGCACGTTCATTCCACCCTGCATCCGCCGCTAGGGTCCAGAATTCCAGGGCGAACTCCTGTGCGCTCCTCTTCCCATGTCGGAGGTAGAATAGACGCTCCCCCGCCGCTTTCCCCTCAGGTGGATGGTCGAACACGGCCCTGAAGCGGCGGGAGAATTCCGCGTAGGTGATGGTGGCGGCGTCTATCCCCCTCCATTCAGCGTTGGCCCACTCCAACGCCTTGCCGGTGAGACAGGAGATGAGGGCGGAAACGCTCTCGTGTCCCGAGGGCGCCGGGTGTACGGTGGCCAGGTAGAGCTCCACCTGCAGAAGGAACCCCTGACACCCGGCTGCGGTGCCATCATACGCCCTCGGGAGCGAGAGCCGAATTCCCCTGGATTCCGGAACTTGGATGGCAGGACTGGTCGAAGGTGGAGGTCCGGGAGGTGGAGGTGTGGGTACCCCTCTGTTATCCCATCGGTGGAGCGTGGTGATTACTTCCTGCAGGGCGACCGTGAGCTGTTGTATCCTCTCGTCCTGCCCGCGGACGCGCTTCTCCATAGGATCGTGCGCTGCTGCGGCTCCTGCTGACTCCATGGGGGTGTGTTATTCTGTCAGTAACCGGCTGAGGTGGATGTGGTGGAGGAGTCACACGCAGGACACAGAAGCTAAGTCAACCGACTTTTACTGCACAAAACAATAAACAAGACACTGACCTCAAACAAAACAGGAGGCGAGTGATACGCACCAGTGCGTAAAATACAATACTCCAAGCGCACGAAAACACACAGTGCGACAGACCAGGAAAATACAAAACATGAGCAGCACCAAAATGACAGGCGAACAATAACACACAACACACGACTAACAAAACAAGAAACTTATAGGGGACATCATTAACCCAAACGGAAACAGGTGTACAATAAAGACTAAACCAAACAAACATCGATAACATACAACGGTGGTAGCTAGTACTCCGGGGACGACGACCGCCAAAGCCTGCCCGAGCAAGGAGGAGGAGCAGCCTCGGCCGAAACCGTGACACTGCCAAGGCAGCAGATACTCTTCCTGGGGTTTATTATGGATCCCCATTAGTTCCTGCCAAGACAGCAGCTACTCTTCCTGGGGTTTATTATGGATTCCCATTAGTTCCTGCCAAGGCAGCAGCTACTCTTCCTGCGGTTTATTATGGATCCCATTAGTTCCTGTCAAGGCAGCAGCTACTCTTCCTGGGGTTTATTATGGATCCCCATTAGTTCCTGTCAAGGCAGCAGCTACTCTTCCTGGGGTTTATTATGGATCCCCATTAGTTCCTGCCAAGGCAGCAGCTACTCTTCCTGGGGTTTATTATGGATCCCCATTAGTTCCTGCCAAGGCAGCAGCTACTCTTCCTGGGGTCCAGCAACATTAAGGCAGGTTTTAATGATGCTGTGTGTTCCTGGTCCTTGGACAGGTGACACGTTCAGCAGGTTTTAATGATGCTGTGTGTTCCTGGTCCTTGGACAGGTGACACGTTCAGCAGGTTTTAATGATGCTGTGTGTTCCTGCTCTCTGGTCCTTGTACAGGTGACACGTTCAGCAGCAGTCCAGGCAGCACCCCCTTGGGAAGCATGGAGTCCCTCTCCTCCCACTCCTCTGAGCAGAACAGCTCCTCCAAGACCACCAGCTCTTCCTCCCACCACCAGCCCAAAGACAAGGCTTCCCATCCTCCTGGCCAGTGGCTGGGGATGGGGCAGGGGACAAGCCAGTGGCTGGGGATGGGGCAGGGGACGAGCCTGGAGCAAGGGATGGGGCAGGGGACGAGCCTGGAGCAAGGGATGGGGCAAGGGATGGGGCAGGGGATGGGGCAGGGGATGGGGCAGGGGATGGGGCAGGGGATAGGGCAGGGGATGGGGCAGGGGACGAGCCTGGAGCAGGGGATGGGTCAGGGCCCAACCCTGGGTCTCCGTCACTCCCCCTCCCAGCTCTCTTCCAATGGGCCAGGGAAGGGAAG
This sequence comes from Coregonus lavaretus, assembly GCF_964263955.1. Classification (NCBI taxonomy): domain Eukaryota; kingdom Metazoa; phylum Chordata; class Actinopteri; order Salmoniformes; family Salmonidae; genus Coregonus; species Coregonus lavaretus. Next base: position 36,950 of record NW_028165199.1, on the reverse strand, counting down.
CGTCCCACCCTGCCTCAGCAGCCCAGAATCTAGCTCCAGGGAAGACATGGAGGCAGGGAGGACAGACGGGGAGTCGGAGGGAGATGCTCTGAGTCTGTCCTCAACCAGCACAACAGCTACACCCAGGGGGTCCATCGGCCCGAAGAAAGCCCCCCACTCCCAGACGGATCTCCGGCCGGCACCCGTGGCCCAGCTGACCCAGCTGGACCGCTCAGCCGCCCCGTCTCTGAGGTCACTGTATATCTCTGAAGGTAAGAGTCCAACATATCTCTGCAAATCAAATCTCTGTGGGCCGTACTTGCAAACATTAGAAAAGTTAAAGTTTTAGTTTATGTTTAAACATCAGCCAATTAAAATCGTTGACGTAGTTGCAGGTGATCAAAGATTACATGTTAGCTGTTAGCTGTTCTGATTACATAACCTGGCACCTTTAGCCCTATGCTAACCTCATCAGGTGGCCGTGATTATATCTGCTTCAAATTCTGTATCAGCCAGTTAAAATCGTCAACATAGTTGGAAGTGATCCAACACTTAACAAAGGCACGATCTGCTATTTGAAGTTACTAAAACGTGCAAGAAAAAGTCTCACCGTCGCGCTGGTATTATTTAACATTTTTACATTTACATTTTTGTCATTTAGCAGACGCTCTTATCCAGAGCGACTTACAGGAGCAATTAGGGTTAAGTGCCTTGCTCAAGGGCACATCGACAGATTTTTCACCTAGTCGGCTCGGGGATTAGAACCAGCGACCTTTCGGTTACTGGCACAACGCTCTTAACCACTAAGCTACCTGCCGCCCCAACTAACCCTTTTAAACATTGTGTGTTTAAATTGTGTGTTTAAACATTGTGTGTTTGAGCTACAGAATTTTTTGGGTTGTACCATTGGATTTGTCTATTTCTTCTGCTTCTGTTTAACGGAGGCTGAGCTAGAGCGGTGTTTGTGAGACAAGGACAGATCCCGAAGGGGCTCGGGGCTGGGTATTTTCTTTACAAAAATGCCTGTATAGTCAGAATGGTTTGAGCTACAAACTATTAAAAGCTATCTATGAAAAGCTGAGACTCACGGACACGCACAAGTTCTGGTCTACGACACTCACAAGCTACTCAAGAGTCGTTAGAAGGTAAGGGGTTCTTCTACATAGAAGATCATAGGAAATCCCAGGACATAGTGTCCTATAATACTGTAATAAGCTCTAATAGTTGCTTTCACAAACTCCAACCTCCACACAGTTGTCACTGACTAGTTGGATATACATTTCCCACCGAGCAAATCATTTCTGTACTTACAGCATTCATGTAAATTCATTTTTATCAGATCTTTGCTTTGGCAGACCTTCATTTTTTTGTTGTTGTTGACGTTTGTCAATAAAACTGATGAATGCAACTCTTTATGTCAAATTGTTTAGTGTTCTACTTCTAGCCCTGGTTATCCTGAAAAGAAAATGGTAAAACACTTCATTGTGAGGCTAAATATAAGAGCTGGACATGGAGATGAATGAAAGTCAGATAAATGAAAAGCCAAGTTTTTGGGTCTCGGGACTGATAGGGTTAACTGGATGATTAGCTCAAAGTTAGCCAGCCTGCCATTTGCGGCAAGTTCGAATTCCAGGTGAGATATCGTGTTTTTCCTTTGACGTGTAGAATTACATTTATTGTGATAGTGTGTTGCAAAGTCAAGTGTAGCCAAAACCTTGTGAAATACAAATCTATTTAATGAGGAGTCTTTTCCAGACCGACCCATAGGCCACTGCTACACAGAGGTGTAGAGCTGCAGATGCCGCTTCTCACAATGGTGCTCGTTTAGTAAAGTTTGGATCAAAGTTGAATCAATGTCTCGCAAGATCACTTAAAGGGGGCAATCAGCAGGTGCTACATCCTTTTATGGACTTATATATTAATAAAAATATACCCACTGATTCTTGAACAATATGACTTAGAAATGCCTCATGAGCTTAGTTCAACTGTCGTACCCCGTCACAAACCCAGTGTTTGTAAACAAAGTAAATGTAAACAAACAATGTATCGCCTCAAAACACATGGTTATAATGTTGATATCATGGATGGTGAATCCTTGCATCCATAGCGCTGTCTATGAATTTGAGAGTGATTACATTTCTCCAGCCCCATCCATCATCTGTTTACCGAACCTGTGGCGGGCAGATCGCTTTGTTTTGTTTCTACTGCTGATTGCCGCTTGATGATTCATTAGTATTCTACATGGGCCTAACATAATCACAGCATAGTATAACGTTACTGTTAGACCAAAAACACCACTTCATTGCAACCAGGAACGTCAAGAATGTCCATAAGGCTCTTCAACTTTATTTTTTACTAAAATTAAATGTTGTATAGACATTATCTTTTCTCTTTAAAAGCACAAAAAAATATTTCTGTGAATTGTGAAATGGACAACAAAAACATGTGACTTTGTCAAAAAAAGAGCTTTGTCTAAACGTAACGTTAGTAAGCAGCCTGGTCAAGGATGCGATGGTTATGCAATATTGTCTTGAGGCAGACCAAGAGAAGAGGAACAAAAGTAAATATTTAATTTGGAGGTTTAAATATATATCTCTGGTGGCCAAGTTGACCTATTTTAACAAATGCCAGAGGTTTGTGGATAAAAAGTTTAAGATCTTTGATGCAGGATTTTTTATTACAGGAAATAATCAGTGCCACCTGGTGAGGAGGACGGTTATGTTGACATGTAGCCTTTGATCATGTACAACTACACTACCAGTCAAACGTTTGAGAACACCTACTCATTCCAGGGTTTTTCTTTACTTTAACTATTTTCTACATTGTAGAATAATAGTGAAGACATTGTAGTGTATTGAGATTATGATGGTGTTAAATGTTTTTTAAGTGGAACTGAAAGAATGTTGATTTTAGTATCAAGAGGGAATGTTTTAGTGTAACGCCACATACAACAGACAGGAAGTGTGTTGTAGACAGGGGAGACTGGTGATTGGCCAGAAGAGGGAGCATCTTTTTGCATTGTTTATAAATAGGGGCTAGACTACAGAAAGGGCAGAACGGCCATTCCAATCTGAGGCGCCGTTCTCCGGGTGTCATGTCACCTGTCACTTATGCTGAAGCTTGTGATCTGAATAAACTTATGATCAAGGATTCAGTATGAGCGGACTCCTTTGTTTATCAGCAATAATTGCCACCACTCACTCGATACGACAACATCAAAACTATGAAATAACACATATGGAATCATGTAGTAACCAGAAAAGTGTTCAACAAATCAAAATATATTTTTGATGACAGCTTTGCACACTCTTGGCATTCTCTCAACCAGCGTCATGAGGTAGTCACCTGGAATGCATTTCAATTAAGAGGTGTGCCTTCTTAAAAGTTAATTTGTGGAATTTATTTCCTTCTTAATGCGTTTGAGCCAATCAGTTGTGTTGTGACAAAGTAGAGGTGGTGTTCAGAAGATAGCCCTATTTGGTAAAAGACCAAGTCCATATTATGGCAAGAACAGCTCAAATAAGCAAAGAGAAACGACAGTCCATCATTACTTTAAGACATGAAGTTCAGTCAATCTGGAAAAATTCAATAACTTTTAAAGTTTCTTCAAGTGCAGTCGCAAAAACCATCAAGCGCTATGATCAAACTGGCTCTCATGAGGACCGCCACAGGAATGGAAGACCCAGAGTTACCTCTGCTGAAGAGGATAAATTCATTAACTGCACCTCAGATTGCAGCCCAAATAAATGCTTCACAGAGTTCAAGTAACAGACACATCTCAACATCAACTGTTCAGAGGAGACTGCGTGAATCAGGCCTTCATGGAATTGCTGCAAAGAAACCACTACTAAAGGACACCAATAAGAAGAAGAGACTTGCTTGGGCCAAGAATCTCGAGCAATGGACATTAGACCGGTGGAAATCTGTCCTTTGGTCCGATGAGTCCTAATTTGAGATTATTCGTTCCAACCGCTGTGTCTTTGTGAGGCGCAGAGTAGGTGAACGGATGATCTCCGCATGTGTCATTCCCACCGTAAAGCATGAAGGAGGAGGTGTGATGGTGTGGGGGTGCTTTGCTGGTGACACTGTCTGTGATTTATTTAGAATTCAAGGCACACTTAACCCGCATGGCTACCACAGCATTCTGCAGCGATACGCCATCCCATCTGGTTTGGGCTTAGTGGGACTATCATTTAGTTTTCAACAGGACAATGACCCAACACACCTCCAGGCTGTGTAAGGGCTATTTTACCAAGAAGGAGAGTGATGGAGTGCTGCATCAGATGACCTGGCCTCCACAATTACCCGACCTCAACCCAATTGAGATGGTTTGGGATGAGTTGGACTGCAGAGTGAAGGAAAAGCAGCCAACAAATGCTCAGCATATGTGGGAACTCCTTCAAGACTGTTGGAAAAGCATTCCTCATGAAGCTGGTTGAGAAAATGCCAAGAGTGTGCAAAGCTGTCATCA
>NW_028165199.1:0-27500 GCF_964263955.1 Coregonus lavaretus | reverse complement strand
CAAAAGGTGGCCTTTTGAATATATGTAATCCATTAGTATGAGATTTCAGGCCATTGGTATATAGATTTTTTTGATAATAGGCAAATGCAACTGAATTGTTCCTGTTTGTGTTTCAGGGTCGCTGCAAGAGCCATGCTGTTTGAAAACTCCCCCTCAGCGGCGCAGACCACACCTGTTGGAAGGTACAATGTCCCAATGTCCCAATGTCCCAATGTCCCAATGTCCCAATATCTATGTTATCCCAAATGTCTGACCTGCTCAATATACGGCCTACTCTCTACTATTATTCACCTGTTATTCACCCATTAGTCACCTGTTATTCACCTGTTATTCACCTGTTATTCACCATTAGTCACCTGTTATTCACCCATTAGTCACCTGTTATTCACCTGTTAGTCACCTGTTATTCACATGTTAGTCACCTGTTATTCACCTGTTAGTCACCTGTTAGTCACCTGTTAGTCACCTGTTAGTCACTCATTAGTCACCTGTTATTCACCCATTAGTTACCTGTTATTCACCTGATATTCACCTGTTAGTCACCTGTTATTCACATGTTAGTCACCTGTTATTCACCTGTTAGTCACCTGTTATTCACCTGTTAGTCACCTGTTAGTCACTCATTAGTCACCTGTTATTCACCCATTAATCACCTGTTATTCACCCATTAGTCAACTGTTAGTCACCTGCTATTCACCCATTAGTCATCTGTTATTCACCTGTTATTCACCTGTTATTCACCCATTAGTCACCCATTAGTCACCTGTTATTCACCTGTTATTCACCCATTAGTCACCTGTTATTCACCCATTAGTCAACTGTTAGTCACCTGTTATTCACCTGTTATTCACCTGTTATTCATCCATTAGTCACCTGTTATTCACCCATTAGTCAACTGTTATTCACCTGTTATTCACCTGTTATTCACCTGTAATTCACCCATTAGTCACCCATTAGTCAACAGTTATTCACCTGTTATTCACCATTAGTCACCTGTTATTCACCTGTTATTCACCCATTAGTCACCTGTTATTCACCCATTAGTCAACAGTTAGTCACCTGTTATTCACCCATTAGTCACCTGTTAGTCACCCATTAGTCACCTGTTAGTCACCTGTTATTCACCCATTAGTCACCTGTCATTCACCATTAGTCACCTGTTGTTCACCTGTTATTCACCTGTTAGTCACCTGTTATTCACCTGTCTCCTGAGTGGCGCAGTGGTCTAAGGCACCTAAGGCATCCTGGTTCGAATCCAGGCTCTGTCGCAGCCGGCCGCGACCGGGAGACTCATGGGCGGTGCACAATTGGCCCAGCGTCGTCCAGGGTAGGGGAGGGAATGACCGGCTGGGATGTAGCTCAGTTGATAGAGCATGGCGATTCCCACGGGGGGCCAGTATGAAATTCACATGTTAGTCACCTGTTATTCACCTGTTAGTCACCTGTTATTCACCTGTTAGTCACCTGTTATTCACCTATTAGTCACCTGTTATTCACCCATTAGTCACCTGTTATTCACCTGTTATTCACCTGTTATTCACATGTTAGTCACCTGTTAGTCACCTGTCATTGTCTCCTGGGTGTTTCATTTATCATCTGTCTGTCTTTATCTCTCAGTCCATCCATATCCATAAAGACACCAAGGCCATAGATATACAGGATGTCTGTTGACTTTGTAATGTCTTCTGTGTCTCCTGTGTTGGTTCCAGAGACGCCAAGGCCATGTACTCCTGTGAGGCAGAACACAGCCATGAGCTCAGCTTCCCACAGGGGGCGCTCTTCTCAAAAGGTGAGTCACTCACTCAGTTAACACACACACACACACAGACAGCTAATGGGGTGTGTCTACTGTTAAACAGAATGGGGTCCGTCTGTACTGTAGGCTATCTGTTCCTGTGTACAGCAGATATGCCTCAGCTATGTATTTTACCCAGGTCTGGTCAATAGAAGGAACCATATCTAGGCTGTCTGTACCTGCAGACAGACAGGGTCCACCCCAACTTGGCAGGCCTCAGTAATAACTTGACCGTTTACCAGCGTTTTGTGTACAGACAGTGGAAGCATAACAACACTGCTTTTAGCATGACACTCTCACATCCTCTCTCTAAACACCCAGAGAGCCAGCCTAGCCTCAGAGGGATGTGATTACCCATCCTCTCTCTAAACACCCAGAGAGCCAGCCTACCCTCAGAGGGATGTTATTACCTCTCGCCATGTGTTTGGCTCAGTCCCAGGGCAACAGCCTTACAGCAGGTCACAGTAACCTCGTAGTGATGGAAGGCAGTGGAGCAGCTTAGCCGGATCTCATCCCTTCAGCTAACAGAGACAGACAAGGTCAACACTATCCCCCTCTGCAGCAGTCATATTACTGTTTAAGTGTGCCCGTTCCAAATGGCACCATATTCCCTGTAAAGAGGAGGAGGAGGAGAGGGGAGGAGAGGGGTGGGACTGAGGGGATGGGGGAGGAGGGGGAGGAGAGGGGTGGGGGAGGAGGGGGAGGAGAGGGGTGGGACTGAGGGGATGGGGGAGGAGGGGGAGGAGAGGGGTGGGACTGAGGGGATGGGGGAGGAGGGGGAGGAGAGGGGTGAGGCTGAGGGGATGGGGGAGGAGAGGGGTGACGCTGAGCGGATGGGGAGGAGGGGGAGGAGAGGGGTGACGCTGAGCGGATGGGGGAGGAGAGGAGTGAGGCTGATGGGATGGGGGAGGAGAGGGGTGAGGCTGAGGGGATGGGGGAGGAAGGGGAGGAGAGGAGAGGGGAGTGGGTATAATTCAAAAAGAACAGACTGACCTGGAGGCTCCCTTGATCATTAACGCTAATTACTCCAGCCTAGTGCGGTTTGATCTGTCATTAATGCTAATTATTCTACCCTAGTGCGGTTTGATCTGTCATTAATGCTAATTATTCTACCCTAGTGAGGTCCTGTAAGTCGCTCTGGATAAGAGCGTCTGCTAAATGACTAAAATGTAAATGTAATGTAAATGTTTGATCTGTCATCAATGCTAATTATTCTACCCTAGTGCGGTTTGATCTGTCATTAATGCTAATTATTCTTGCCCAGTGAGGTTTCAGCTGTCATTAAAGGTCAGCCTAGTATGGTTCGCTCTCCATGTTTCATTGAACCTGACTGGCTCCAAGCAACGTTCCTCTCTCTCCTCTCTTTGACTGACAGATGTTCTCTCTGTGTCTCTCCATCCTCAGTCTATCCATCTATTGAACCTGGCTGGCTCCAAGCAACGTTCCAGGGAAAGACTGGCCTGATCCCTGAGAACTATGTGGTTTATCTCTAACAACAAAACTGACTGATCCAAGACCTAAACAACCCAACCCAACCCTGATCATTTCATGGTATTCATGGTAACAATAATCTGCAAAAAATGATTGATTGATTTTTGCGAAGACCAAGTTTCCCTATTGATCAGAAATGTAGACATGGGAACGTTGAGCATAGTTCATATAGAATGAGCAGCTATGTGTTATTATCACCTTACTGTTGTATATATCAAGATGAATACTTCTGGTCACATGTCATGCTGCTGGTCCTATTCCTATAGGTTAGTGTTGAAATACTGTATGTTCCAGCTGGGATATGCAGTAAAAACATACATGATTGATAATATCACACTGAACAAAAAAATATAAACTCTGTGCGCAAATCTGTGCGCAAATGTGTTTACATCCCTGTTAGTGAGCGTTTCGCCTTTGCCAAGATAATCCATCCACCTGACAGGTGTGGCATATCAAGAAGCTGATTGAACAGCATGATCATTACACAGGTGCACCTTGTGCTGGGGACAATAAAAGGCCACTCTCAAATGTGCAGTTTTGTCACACAACACAATGCCGCAGATATCTCAAGTTTGGAGGGAGCGTGCAATTGGCATGCTGACTGCAGGAATGTCCACCAGAGCTGTTGCCAGAGAATTGAATGTTAATTTCTCTACTATAAGCCGCCTCCATCATCGTTTTAGAGAATTTGTCAGTACGTCCAACCGGCCTCACAACCGCAGACCACGTGTATGGCGTCGTGTGGGCGAGTGGTTTGCTGAAGTCATCGTTGTGAACAGAGTGCCCCATGGTGGCAGTGGGGTTATGGTATGGGCAGGCATAAGCTACGGACAACAAACACAATTCCATTTCATCGATGGCAATTTTAACGCACAGAGATACCGTGACAAGATCCTAAGGCCCACTGTGAGGCCCATTTTTTTAAAGGTATCTGTGACCAACAGATGCAAATCTGTATTCCCAGTCATGTGAAATCCATAGATTAGGGCCTAATGAATTTATTTGAATTGACTGATTTCCTCATATGAACTGCATGTTGCGTTTATATTTTTTTTTGTTCAGTATAATATACAAAAAAGCCCAGGATTCAATTGCGATTTGTCGGCTATGCACCATATAAAAGTCAAATATCTGAATGAGCTGACATATGCAGGTTTACTGTGAAGCCGGATCTTTGCCTTTAAAAAGTGCATAGAGGACAAAGCGTGATTGGACTAAATCCTGGCCAAACCCTACTAAGATGTCCAGGTATGTTGCCCCATAGACTGTCCTGCTGCTTGTCTGTCTTCAGTGTTACGGTACTAGTTTATTTCCATTATCACACAGTAATCATATGCTCCATTTGAGTAGATTTAGATGAAGGGCATGATTCCCTGACCGCTTCTTAGATCAAACCAACACATCCTTCTGAATCTTTGAACAACCTTTACATTTTGTACGTTTAAATCACAATGTTTATGGGCAATAACAGTTATTTAATGTGAAAGAGTCAGTGCACCTTTAGCTGGCCACTACCCTTCTGCTATGGTTGACATCGAAACCCACATACAGCACATGGGCTGGCATCACAGTTTTAGTCATTTAGCAGACGCTCTTATCCAGAGCCGTTTACCCCAGCAATTAGGGTTAAGTGCCTTGCTCAAGGGCACGTCGACAGATGTTTTTACCTAGTTGGCTCGGGGGATTCGAACTAAGTAAGCAGTGCACTACTTTTGACCAAAGCTCATACGGGTCAAATGGGGGTGCACATGCAAATGTATTTTCTACATAGTAAATTACTCAAGTGTTTTTCCTAACTAGTAAATCACTCAAGTGTTTTTCCTAACTAGTAAATCACTCAAGTGTTTTTCCTAACTAGTAAATCACTCAAGTGTTTTTCCTAACTAGTAAATCACGCAAGTGTTTTTCCTAACCAGTAAATCACTCATCATGGTACCTGCCACGTCACACATCCAGGAGTTCTTCCTCTATTTGGTACTATTCAAGTATTTACCCTTTTAATCTTCACTGTGTATTGAAATAATTGATCACATAAAGGCCAGGATTCGATCCGATCGCGCCTTTGTCAGCTATACACCTTTTTAAAGCTAATGTTCCAGTGTTCGTAGAGACCACGGAAATTACCTTTAAATGGTGCACTGTCCATATCGTCGATCGACTTGAATCCCGGCCGTAGTTATCTTCTTTTATGTACCGTTACGTCTAAATGATGAATTAGAAGACTGAATGTTTGTCTAATGTCCGATATACTAGGCTCTAGTACGCTGGTGCAAAGTCAACAGTGAATTATATCAACTCAGACTAAACATGTATAATATGCGAATGTGTCCCAAATGGCACCCTATAGCCTACATAGTGCACTATCTTTGACCAGAGCCTTATGGACCCTGGTCAAAAGAGGTGCACTATTAAGGGAAGAGGGTGCCATTAGGGACGCTACCTCTGATTCTATTTGTTATTAAAGATGGCGTTTGATATTTAATTTGTACTGTCACAAAATACTAAAGACTAAAGTAATAAATGTGTAACTTGTGTACAACAGAATGTCTTGTTATTTCTCTTCAGTCAAACTGCACTGCGAAAGAAATATAGGAATCATGAAAGTAAAATATTTTCAATTTGGACGTTGTTTACCTAATATCTACTACAGTAAAACTATTTTCGAAAAGTGAAAACAGAGAAGAGGAAATTGCTTCAACTTCAACACCAGACTTGAAAAGAAAGGAGGAGAAAATAATAACGTTATTTGGGCTTCTAGCGGTCAGTTGGAAAGATCTCGGTGTTCTTTTCCATTTAAATCCATTTGAATGTTCAGTGACCTTGAACAATGGTTCTGGAATGATCCTCCCTAACGTTAAGCTCTGCAGGCCACCGTCAAACAAGGAAATGATCGGAGCACTGAAATGTGAAACATTTCTTCTCTGTATTCTTTAGTGAACACTAATGTTACCTTTTAATAACTAACCCACTGTCTAGTCCTCTAGTCAGGCCAACTGATACCTTTTAATAACCAACTGTCTAGTCCTCTAGTCAGGCCAACTTATACCTTTTAATAACCAACTGTCTAGTTAGGCCAACTTATACCTTTTAATAACCCACTGTCTATTTAGGCCAACTGATACCTTTTAATAACCAACTATCTAGTCAGGCCAACTGATACCTTTTAATAACCAACTGTCTATTTAGGCCAACTGATACCTTTTAATAACCAACTGTCTATTTAGGCCAACTGATACCTTTTAATAACCAACTGTCTATTTAGGCCAACTGATACCTTTTAATAACCAACTATCTAGTCAGGCCAACTGATACCTTTTAATAACCCACTGTCTAATCAGGCCAACTGATACATTTTAATAACCAACTGTCTAGTCAGGCCAACTGATACCTTTTAATAACCAACTGTCTATTTAGGCCAACTGATACCTTTTAATAACCAACTATCTAGTCAGGCCAACTGATACCTTTTAATAACCAACTGTCTATTTAGGCCAACTGATACCTTTTAATAACCAACTGTCTATTTAGGCCAACTGATACCTTTTAATAACCAACTGTCTATTTAGGCCAACTGATACCTTTTAATAACCAACTATCTAGTCAGGCCAACTGATACCTTTTAATAACCCACTGTCTAATCAGGCCAACTGATACATTTTAATAACCAACTGTCTAGTCAGGCCAACTGATACCTTTTAATAACCAACTGTCTATTTAGGCCAACTGATACCTTTTAATAACCAACTGTCTAGTCAGGTCAACTGATACCTTTTAATAACCAACTGTCTAGTCAGGTCAACTGATACCTTTTAATAACCAACTATCTAGTTAGGCCAACTGATACCTTTTAATAACCCACTGTCTAATCAGGCCAACTTATACCTTTTAATAACCAACTGTCTAGTTAGGCCAACTTATACCTTTTAATAACCCACTGTCTATTTAGGCCAACTGATACCTTTTAATAACCAACTATCTAGTCAGGCCAACTGATACCTTTTAATAACCAACTGTCTATTTAGGCCAACTGATACCTTTTAATAACCAACTGTCTATTTAGGCCAACTGATACCTTTTAATAACCAACTGTCTATTTAGGCCAACTGATACCTTTTAATAACCAACTATCTAGTCAGGCCAACTGATACCTTTTAATAACCCACTGTCTAATCAGGCCAACTGATACATTTTAATAACCAACTGTCTAGTCAGGCCAACTGATACCTTTTAATAACCAACTGTCTATTTAGGCCAACTGATACCTTTTAATAACCAACTGTCTAGTCAGGTCAACTGATACCTTTTAATAACCAACTGTCTAGTCAGGTCAACTGATACCTTTTAATAACCAACTATCTAGTTAGGCCAACTGATACCTTTTAATAACCCACTGTCTAATCAGGCCAACTGATACCTTTTAATAACCCACTGTCTAATCAGGCCAACTGATACCTTTTAGTAACCTACTGTCTAGTCAGGCCAACTGATACCTTTTAATAACCAACTGTCTATTTAGGTCAACTGATAACTTTTAATAACCAACTGTCTAGTCAGGCCAACTGATACCTTTTAGTAACCTACTGTCTAGTCAGGCCAACTGATACCTTTTAATAACCAACTGTCTAGTCAGGCCAACTGATACCTTTTAATAACCCACTGTCTATTTAGGCCAACTGATACCTTTTAATAACCAACTATCTAGTCAGGTCAACTGATACCTTTTAATAACCAACTGTCTAGTTAGGCCAACTGATACCTTTTAGTAACCTACTGTCTAGTCAGGCCAACTGATACCTTTTAATAACCAACTGTCTAGTCAGGCCAACTGATACCTTTTAATAACCAACTGTCTAGTTAGGCCAACTGATACCTTTTAGTAACCAACTGTCTAGTCAGGCCAACTGATACCTATTAATATCCCACTGTCTAGTCAGGCCAACTGATACCTTTTAATAACCAACTGTCTAGTTAGGCCAACTGATACCTTTTAGTAACCAACTGTCTAGTCAGGCCAACTGATACCTTTTGATATCCCACTGTCTAGTCAGGCCAACTGATACCTTTTAGTAACCAACTGTCTAGTCAGGCCAACTGATACCTTTTAATAACCTACTGTCTAATCAGGCCAACTGATACCTTTTAATAACCTACTGTCTAATCAGGCCAACTGATACCTTTTAATAACACACTGTCTAGTCAGGCCAACTGAAACCTTTTAATAACACACTGTCTAGTCAGGCCAACTGATACCTTTTAATAACACACTATCTAGTCAGGCCAACTGATACCTTTTAATAACACACTGTCTAGTCAGGCCAACTGATACCTTTTAATAACACACTGTCTAGTCAGGCCAACTGATACCTTTTAATAACCATCTGTCTATTTAGGCCAACTGATACCTTTTAATAACCATCTGTCTAGTCAGGCCAACTGATACCTTTTAATAACACACTGTCTAGTCAGGTCAACTGATACCTTTTAATATCCCACTGTCTAGTCAGGCCAACTGATACCTTTTAATAACCCACTGTCTAGTCAGGCCAACTGAAACCTTTTAATAACCAACTGTCTAGTCAGGCCAACTGATACCTTTTAATAACACACTATCTAGTCAGGCCAACTGATACCTTTTAATAACCATCTGTCTATTTAGGTCAACTGATACCTTTTAATAACCCACTGTCTAGTCAGGCCAACTGAAACCTTTTAATAACACACTGTCTAGTCAGGCCAACTGATACCTTTTAATAACACACTATCTAGTCAGGCCAACTGATACCTTTTAATAACACACTGTCTAGTCAGGCCAACTGAAACCTTTTAATAACACACTGTCTAGTCAGGCCAACTGATACCTTTTAATAACACACTATCTAGTCAGGCCAACTGATACCTTTTAATAACACACTGTCTAGTCAGGCCAACTGATACCTTTTAATAACCCACTGTCTAGTCAGGCCAACTGAAACCTTTTAATAACCAACTGTCTAGTCAGGCCAACTGATACCTTTTAATAACACACTATCTAGTCAGGCCAACTGATACCTTTTAATAACCATCTGTCTATTTAGGTCAACTGATACCTTTTAATAACCAACTGTCTAGTCAGGCCAACTGATACCTTTTAATAACCATCTGTCTATTTAGGCCAACTGATACCTTTTAATAACCATCTGTCTAGTCAGGCCAACTGATACCTTTTAATAACCATCTGTCTATTTAGGCCAACTGATACCTTTTAATAACCAACGGTCTAGTCAGGCCAACTGATACCTTTTAATAACCAACTGTCTAGTCAGGTCAACTGATACCTTTTAATAACCAACTGTCTAGTCAGGTCAACTGATACCTTTTAATAACCAACTGTCTAGTCAGGCCAACTGATACCTTTTAGTAACCTACTGTTTAATCAGGCCAATTAATACCTTTTAATAACCAACTGTCTAGTCAGGCCAACTGATACCTTTTAATAACCCACTGTCTAGTCAGGCCAACTGATACCTTTTAATAACCAACTGTCTAGTCAGGCCAAATGATACCTTTTAATAACCAACTGTCTAGTCAGGCCAACTGATACTTTTTAATAACCAACTGTCTAGTCAGGCCAACTGATACCTTTTAATAACCAACTGTCTAGTAAGGCCAACTGATACCTTTTAGTAACCTACTGTCTAATCAGCCCAACTGATACCTTTTAGTAACCTACTGTCTAGTCAGCCCAACTGATACCTTTTAGTAACCTACTGTCTAATCAGGCCAACTGATACCTTTTAGTAACCTACTGTCTAGTCAGCCCAACTGATACCTTTTAATAACCAACTGTCTAGTCAGGCCAACTGATACCTTTTAGTAACCAACTGTCTAGTCAGGCCAACTGATACCTTTTAGTAACCTACTGTCTAGTCAGGCCAACTGATACCTTTTAATAACCAACTGTCTAGTCAGGCCAACTGATACCTTTTAATAACCCACTGTCTAGTCAGGCCAACTGATACCTTTTAATAACCAACTGTCTAGTCAGGCCAACTGATACCTTTTAGTAACCTAGTGTCTAATCAGGCCAACTGATACCTTTTAATAACCAACTGTCTAGTCAGGCCAACTGATACCTTTTAATAACCATCTGTCTAGTCAGGCCAACTGATACCTTTTAATAACCATCTGTCTAGTCCTCTAGTCAGGCCAACTGATACCTTTTAATAACCATCTGTCTAGTTAGGCCAACTGATACCTTTTAATAACCATCTGTCTAGTCAGGCCAACTGATACCTTTTAGTAACCATCTGTCTAGTCCTCTAGTCAGGCCAACTGATACCTTTTAATAACCATCTGTCTAGTCCTCTAGTCAGGCCAACTGATACCTTTTAATAACCATCTGTCTAGTCCTCTAGTCAGGCCAACTGATACCTTTTAATAACCAACTTTCTAGTTAGGCCAACTGATACCTTTTAATAACCATCTGTCTAGTCCTCTAGTCAGGCCAACTGATACCTTTTAATAACCAACTTTCTAGTTAGGCCAACTGATACCTTTTAATAACCATCTGTCTAGTCCTCTAGTCAGGCCAACTGATACCTTTTAATAACCATCTGTCTAGTCCTCTAGTTAGGCCAACTGATACCTTTTAATAACCATCTGTCTAGTCCTCTAGTCAGGCCAACTGATACCTTTTAATAACCATCGGTCTAGTCCTCTAGTTAGGCCAACTGATACCTTTTAATAACCATCTGTCTAGTCCTCTAGTCAGGCCAACTGATACCTTTTAATAACCATCTGTCTAGTCAGGCCAACTGATACCTTTTAATAACCAACTGTCTAGTTAGGCCAACTGATACCTTTTAATAACCATCTGTCTAGTCAGGCCAACTGATACCTTTTAGTAACCAACTGTCTAGTCCTCTAGTCAGGCCAACTGATACCTTTTAGTAACCAACTGTCTAGTTAGGCCAACTGATACCTTTTAATAACCATCTGTCTAGTCAGGCCAACTGATACCTTTTAGTAACCAACTGTCTAGTCCTCTAGTCAGGCCAACTGATACCTTTTAATAACCAACTTTCTAGTTAGGCCAACTGATACCTTTTAATAACCAACTGTCTAGTTAGGCCAACTGATACCTTTTAATAACCATCTGTCTAGTCAGGCCAACTGATACCTTTTAATAACCATCTGTCTAGTCAGGCCAACTGATACCTTTTAATAACCAACTGTCTAGTAAGGCCAACTGATACCTTTTAATATCCCACTGTCTAGTCAGGCCAACTGATACCTTTTAGTAACCATCTGTCTAGTCAGGCCAACTGATACCTTTTAATAACCAACTGTCTAGTCAGGCCAACTGATACCTTTTAATAACCAACTGTCTAGTCCTCTAGTCAGGCCAACTGATACATTTTAATATCCCACTGTCTAGTCAGGCCAACTGATACCTTTTAGTAACCGTCTGTCTAGTTAGGCCAACTGATACCTTTTAATAACCATCTGTCTAGTCAGGCCAACTGATACCTTTTAGTAACCAACTGTCTAGTCCTCTAGTCAGGCCAATTGATACCTTTTAATAACCAACTGTCTAGTTAGGCCAACTGATACCTTTTAATAACCATCTGTCTAGTCAGGCCAACTGATACCTTTTAATAACCAACTGTCTAGTCAGGCCAACTGATACCTTTTAATAACCAACTGTCTAGTCAGGCCAACTGATACCTTTTAATAACCATCTGTCTAGTCCTCTAGTTAGGCCAACTGATACCTTTTAATAACCAACTGTCTAGTCAGGCCAACTGATACCTTTTAATAACCAACTGTCTAGTCAGGCCAACTGATACCTTTTAATAACCAACTGTCTAGTTAGGCCAACTGATACCTTTTAATAACCATCTGTCTAGTCAGGCCAACTGATACCTTTTAATAACCAACTGTCTAGTCAGGCCAACTGATACCTTTTAATAACCAACTGTCTAGTCAGGCCAACTGATACCTTTTAATAACCATCTGTCTAGTCCTCTAGTCAGGCCAACTGATACCTTTTAATAACCATCTGTCTAGTCAGGCCAACTGATACCTTTTAATAACCATCTGTCTAGTCCTCTAGTCAGGCCAACTGATACCTTTTAATAACCAACTGTCTAGTCCTCTAGTTAGGCCAACTGATACCTTTTAATAACCATCTGTCTAGTCCTCTAGTCAGGCCAACTGATACCTTTTAATAACCATCTGTCTAGTCCTCTAGTCAGGCCAACTGATACCTTTTAATAACCAACTGTCTAGTTAGGCCAACTGATACCTTTTAGTAACCAACTGTCTAGTCAGGCCAACTGATACCTTTTAATATCCCACTGTCTAGTCAGGCCAACTGAAACCTTTTAATAACACACTGTCTAGTCAGGCCAACTGATACCTTTTAATAACACACTATCTAGTCAGGCCAACTGATACCTTTTAATAACACACTGTCTAGTCAGGCCAACTGATACCTTTTAATAACACACTGTCTAGTCAGGCCAACTGATACCTTTTAATAACCATCTGTCTATTTAGGCCAACTGATACCTTTTAATAACCATCTGTCTAGTCAGGCCAACTGATACCTTTTAATAACACACTGTCTAGTCAGGTCAACTGATACCTTTTAATATCCCACTGTCTAGTCAGGCCAACTGATACCTTTTAATAACCCACTGTCTAGTCAGGCCAACTGAAACCTTTTAATAACCAACTGTCTAGTCAGGCCAACTGATACCTTTTAATAACACACTATCTAGTCAGGCCAACTGATACCTTTTAATAACCATCTGTCTATTTAGGTCAACTGATACCTTTTAATAACCCACTGTCTAGTCAGGCCAACTGAAACCTTTTAATAACACACTGTCTAGTCAGGCCAACTGATACCTTTTAATAACACACTATCTAGTCAGGCCAACTGATACCTTTTAATAACACACTGTCTAGTCAGGCCAACTGATACCTTTTAATAACACACTGTCTAGTCAGGCCAACTGATACCTTTTAATAACCCACTGTCTATTTAGGCCAACTGATACCTTTTAATAACCATCTGTCTATTTAGGCCAACTGATACCTTTTAATAACCATCTGTCTAGTCAGGCCAACTGATACCTTTTAATAACACACTGTCTAGTCAGGTCAACTGATACCTTTTAATAACCAACGGTCTAGTCAGGCCAACTGATACCTTTTAATAACCAACTGTCTAGTTAGGCCAACTGATACCTTTTAATAACCAACTGTCTATTTAGGCCAACTGATACCTTTTAATAACCAACTGTCTAGTCAGGCCAACTGATACCTTTTAATAACCATCTGTCTATTTAGGCCAACTGATACCTTTTAATAACCAACTGTCTAGTCAGGCCAACTGATACCTTTTAATAACCATCTGTCTATTTAGGCCAACTGATACCTTTTAATAACCAACTGTCTATTTAGGCCAACTGATACCTTTTAATAACCAACTGTCTAGTCAGGTCAACTGATACCTTTTAATAACCAACTGTCTAGTCAGGTCAACTGATACCTTTTAATAACCAACTGTCTAGTCAGGCCAACTGATACCTTTTAGTAACCTACTGTTTAATCAGGCCAATTAATACCTTTTAATAACCAACTGTCTAGTCAGGCCAACTGATACCTTTTAATAACCCACTGTCTAGTCAGGCCAACTGATACCTTTTAATAACCAACTGTCTAGTCAGGCCAAATGATACCTTTTAATAACCAACTGTCTAGTCAGGCCAACTGATACTTTTTAATAACCAACTGTCTAGTCAGGCCAACTGATACCTTTTAATAACCAACTGTCTAGTAAGGCCAACTGATACCTTTTAGTAACCTACTGTCTAATCAGCCCAACTGATACCTTTTAGTAACCTACTGTCTAGTCAGCCCAACTGATACCTTTTAGTAACCTACTGTCTAATCAGGCCAACTGATACCTTTTAGTAACCTACTGTCTAGTCAGCCCAACTGATACCTTTTAATAACCAACTGTCTAGTCAGGCCAACTGATACCTTTTAGTAACCAACTGTCTAGTCAGGCCAACTGATACCTTTTAGTAACCTACTGTCTAGTCAGGCCAACTGATACATTTTAATAACCAACTGTCTAGTCAGGCCAACTGATACCTTTTAATAACCCACTGTCTAGTCAGGCCAACTGATACCTTTTAATAACCAACTGTCTAGTCAGGCCAACTGATACCTTTTAGTAACCTAGTGTCTAATCAGGCCAACTGATACCTTTTAATAACCAACTGTCTAGTCAGGCCAACTGATACCTTTTAATAACCATCTGTCTAGTCAGGCCAACTGATACCTTTTAATAACCATCTGTCTAGTCCTCTAGTCAGGCCAACTGATACCTTTTAATAACCATCTGTCTAGTTAGGCCAACTGATACCTTTTAATAACCATCTGTCTAGTCAGGCCAACTGATACCTTTTAGTAACCATCTGTCTAGTCCTCTAGTCAGGCCAACTGATACCTTTTAATAACCATCTGTCTAGTCCTCTAGTCAGGCCAACTGATACCTTTTAATAACCATCTGTCTAGTCCTCTAGTCAGGCCAACTGATACCTTTTAATAACCAACTTTCTAGTTAGGCCAACTGATACCTTTTAATAACCATCTGTCTAGTCCTCTAGTCAGGCCAACTGATACCTTTTAATAACCAACTTTCTAGTTAGGCCAACTGATACCTTTTAATAACCATCTGTCTAGTCCTCTAGTCAGGCCAACTGATACCTTTTAATAACCATCTGTCTAGTCCTCTAGTTAGGCCAACTGATACCTTTTAATAACCATCTGTCTAGTCCTCTAGTCAGGCCAACTGATACCTTTTAATAACCATCGGTCTAGTCCTCTAGTTAGGCCAACTGATACCTTTTAATAACCATCTGTCTAGTCCTCTAGTCAGGCCAACTGATACCTTTTAATAACCATCGGTCTAGTCCTCTAGTTAGGCCAACTGATACCTTTTAATAACCATCTGTCTAGTCCTCTAGTCAGGCCAACTGATACCTTTTAATAACCATCTGTCTAGTCAGGCCAACTGATACCTTTTAATAACCAACTGTCTAGTTAGGCCAACTGATACCTTTTAATAACCATCTGTCTAGTCAGGCCAACTGATACCTTTTAGTAACCAACTGTCTAGTCCTCTAGTCAGGCCAACTGATACCTTTTAGTAACCAACTGTCTAGTTAGGCCAACTGATACCTTTTAATAACCATCTGTCTAGTCAGGCCAACTGATACCTTTTAGTAACCAACTGTCTAGTCCTCTAGTCAGGCCAACTGATACCTTTTAATAACCAACTTTCTAGTTAGGCCAACTGATACCTTTTAATAACCAACTGTCTAGTTAGGCCAACTGATACCTTTTAATAACCATCTGTCTAGTCAGGCCAACTGATACCTTTTAATAACCATCTGTCTAGTCAGGCCAACTGATACCTTTTAATAACCAACTGTCTAGTAAGGCCAACTGATACCTTTTAATATCCCACTGTCTAGTCAGGCCAACTGATACCTTTTAGTAACCATCTGTCTAGTCAGGCCAACTGATACCTTTTAATAACCAACTGTCTAGTCAGGCCAACTGATACCTTTTAATAACCAACTGTCTAGTCCTCTAGTCAGGCCAACTGATACATTTTAATATCCCACTGTCTAGTCAGGCCAACTGATACCTTTTAGTAACCGTCTGTCTAGTTAGGCCAACTGATACCTTTTAATAACCATCTGTCTAGTCAGGCCAACTGATACCTTTTAGTAACCAACTGTCTAGTCCTCTAGTCAGGCCAATTGATACCTTTTAATAACCAACTGTCTAGTTAGGCCAACTGATACCTTTTAATAACCATCTGTCTAGTCAGGCCAACTGATACCTTTTAATAACCAACTGTCTAGTCAGGCCAACTGATACCTTTTAATAACCAACTGTCTAGTCAGGCCAACTGATACCTTTTAATAACCATCTGTCTAGTCCTCTAGTTAGGCCAACTGATACCTTTTAATAACCAACTGTCTAGTCAGGCCAACTGATACCTTTTAATAACCAACTGTCTAGTCAGGCCAACTGATACCTTTTAATAACCAACTGTCTAGTTAGGCCAACTGATACCTTTTAATAACCATCTGTCTAGTCAGGCCAACTGATACCTTTTAATAACCAACTGTCTAGTCAGGCCAACTGATACCTTTTAATAACCAACTGTCTAGTCAGGCCAACTGATACCTTTTAATAACCATCTGTCTAGTCCTCTAGTCAGGCCAACTGATACCTTTTAATAACCATCTGTCTAGTCAGGCCAACTGATACCTTTTAATAACCATCTGTCTAGTCCTCTAGTCAGGCCAACTGATACCTTTTAATAACCAACTGTCTAGTCCTCTAGTTAGGCCAACTGATACCTTTTAATAACCATCTGTCTAGTCCTCTAGTCAGGCCAACTGATACCTTTTAATAACCATCTGTCTAGTCCTCTAGTCAGGCCAACTGATACCTTTTAATAACCAACTGTCTAGTTAGGCCAACTGATACCTTTTAGTAACCAACTGTCTAGTCAGGCCAACTGATACCTTTTAATATCCCACTGTCTAGTCAGGCCAACTGAAACCTTTTAATAACACACTGTCTAGTCAGGCCAACTGATACCTTTTAATAACACACTATCTAGTCAGGCCAACTGATACCTTTTAATAACACACTGTCTAGTCAGGCCAACTGATACCTTTTAATAACACACTGTCTAGTCAGGCCAACTGATACCTTTTAATAACCATCTGTCTATTTAGGCCAACTGATACCTTTTAATAACCATCTGTCTAGTCAGGCCAACTGATACCTTTTAATAACACACTGTCTAGTCAGGTCAACTGATACCTTTTAATATCCCACTGTCTAGTCAGGCCAACTGATACCTTTTAATAACCCACTGTCTAGTCAGGCCAACTGAAACCTTTTAATAACCAACTGTCTAGTCAGGCCAACTGATACCTTTTAATAACACACTATCTAGTCAGGCCAACTGATACCTTTTAATAACCATCTGTCTATTTAGGTCAACTGATACCTTTTAATAACCCACTGTCTAGTCAGGCCAACTGAAACCTTTTAATAACACACTGTCTAGTCAGGCCAACTGATACCTTTTAATAACACACTATCTAGTCAGGCCAACTGATACCTTTTAATAACACACTGTCTAGTCAGGCCAACTGATACCTTTTAATAACACACTGTCTAGTCAGGCCAACTGATACCTTTTAATAACCCACTGTCTATTTAGGCCAACTGATACCTTTTAATAACCATCTGTCTATTTAGGCCAACTGATACCTTTTAATAACCATCTGTCTAGTCAGGCCAACTGATACCTTTTAATAACACACTGTCTAGTCAGGTCAACTGATACCTTTTAATAACCAACGGTCTAGTCAGGCCAACTGATACCTTTTAATAACCAACTGTCTAGTTAGGCCAACTGATACCTTTTAATAACCAACTGTCTATTTAGGCCAACTGATACCTTTTAATAACCAACTGTCTAGTCAGGCCAACTGATACCTTTTAATAACCATCTGTCTATTTAGGCCAACTGATACCTTTTAATAACCAACTGTCTAGTCAGGCCAACTGATACCTTTTAATAACCATCTGTCTATTTAGGCCAACTGATACCTTTTAATAACCAACTGTCTATTTAGGCCAACTGATACCTTTTAATAACCAACTGTCTAGTCAGGTCAACTGATACCTTTTAATAACCAACTGTCTAGTCAGGTCAACTGATACCTTTTAATAACCAACTGTCTAGTCAGGCCAACTGATACCTTTTAGTAACCTACTGTTTAATCAGGCCAATTAATACCTTTTAATAACCAACTGTCTAGTCAGGCCAACTGATACCTTTTAATAACCCACTGTCTAGTCAGGCCAACTGATACCTTTTAATAACCAACTGTCTAGTCAGGCCAAATGATACCTTTTAATAACCAACTGTCTAGTCAGGCCAACTGATACTTTTTAATAACCAACTGTCTAGTCAGGCCAACTGATACCTTTTAATAACCAACTGTCTAGTAAGGCCAACTGATACCTTTTAGTAACCTACTGTCTAATCAGCCCAACTGATACCTTTTAGTAACCTACTGTCTAGTCAGCCCAACTGATACCTTTTAGTAACCTACTGTCTAATCAGGCCAACTGATACCTTTTAGTAACCTACTGTCTAGTCAGCCCAACTGATACCTTTTAATAACCAACTGTCTAGTCAGGCCAACTGATACCTTTTAGTAACCAACTGTCTAGTCAGGCCAACTGATACCTTTTAGTAACCTACTGTCTAGTCAGGCCAACTGATACATTTTAATAACCAACTGTCTAGTCAGGCCAACTGATACCTTTTAATAACCCACTGTCTAGTCAGGCCAACTGATACCTTTTAATAACCAACTGTCTAGTCAGGCCAACTGATACCTTTTAGTAACCTAGTGTCTAATCAGGCCAACTGATACCTTTTAATAACCAACTGTCTAGTCAGGCCAACTGATACCTTTTAATAACCATCTGTCTAGTCAGGCCAACTGATACCTTTTAATAACCATCTGTCTAGTCCTCTAGTCAGGCCAACTGATACCTTTTAATAACCATCTGTCTAGTTAGGCCAACTGATACCTTTTAATAACCATCTGTCTAGTCAGGCCAACTGATACCTTTTAGTAACCATCTGTCTAGTCCTCTAGTCAGGCCAACTGATACCTTTTAATAACCATCTGTCTAGTCCTCTAGTCAGGCCAACTGATACCTTTTAATAACCATCTGTCTAGTCCTCTAGTCAGGCCAACTGATACCTTTTAATAACCAACTTTCTAGTTAGGCCAACTGATACCTTTTAATAACCATCTGTCTAGTCCTCTAGTCAGGCCAACTGATACCTTTTAATAACCAACTTTCTAGTTAGGCCAACTGATACCTTTTAATAACCATCTGTCTAGTCCTCTAGTCAGGCCAACTGATACCTTTTAATAACCATCTGTCTAGTCCTCTAGTTAGGCCAACTGATACCTTTTAATAACCATCTGTCTAGTCCTCTAGTCAGGCCAACTGATACCTTTTAATAACCATCGGTCTAGTCCTCTAGTTAGGCCAACTGATACCTTTTAATAACCATCTGTCTAGTCCTCTAGTCAGGCCAACTGATACCTTTTAATAACCATCTGTCTAGTCAGGCCAACTGATACCTTTTAATAACCAACTGTCTAGTTAGGCCAACTGATACCTTTTAATAACCATCTGTCTAGTCAGGCCAACTGATACCTTTTAGTAACCAACTGTCTAGTCCTCTAGTCAGGCCAACTGATACCTTTTAGTAACCAACTGTCTAGTTAGGCCAACTGATACCTTTTAATAACCATCTGTCTAGTCAGGCCAACTGATACCTTTTAGTAACCAACTGTCTAGTCCTCTAGTCAGGCCAACTGATACCTTTTAATAACCAACTTTCTAGTTAGGCCAACTGATACCTTTTAATAACCAACTGTCTAGTTAGGCCAACTGATACCTTTTAATAACCATCTGTCTAGTCAGGCCAACTGATACCTTTTAATAACCATCTGTCTAGTCAGGCCAACTGATACCTTTTAATAACCAACTGTCTAGTAAGGCCAACTGATACCTTTTAATATCCCACTGTCTAGTCAGGCCAACTGATACCTTTTAGTAACCATCTGTCTAGTCAGGCCAACTGATACCTTTTAATAACCAACTGTCTAGTCAGGCCAACTGATACCTTTTAATAACCATCTGTCTAGTCAGGCCAACTGATACCTTTTAGTAACCAACTGTCTAGTCCTCTAGTCAGGCCAACTGATACCTTTTAATAACCAACTGTCTAGTTAGGCCAACTGATACCTTTTAATAACCATCTGTCTAGTCAGGCCAACTGATACCTTTTAATAACCAACTGTCTAGTCAGGCCAACTGATACCTTTTAATAACCAACTGTCTAGTCAGGCCAACTGATACCTTTTAATAACCATCTGTCTAGTCCTCTAGTTAGGCCAACTGATACCTTTTAATAACCAACTGTCTAGTCAGGCCAACTGATACCTTTTAATAACCAACTGTCTAGTCAGGCCAACTGATACCTTTTAATAACCAACTGTCTAGTTAGGCCAACTGATACCTTTTAATAACCATCTGTCTAGTCAGGCCAACTGATACCTTTTAATATCCAACTGTCTAGTCAGGCCAACTGATACCTTTTAATAACCAACTGTCTAGTCAGGCCAACTGATACCTTTTAATAACCATCTGTCTAGTCCTCTAGTCAGGCCAACTGATACCTTTTAATAACCATCTGTCTAGTCAGGCCAACTGATACCTTTTAATAACCATCTGTCTAGTCCTCTAGTCAGGCCAACTGATACCTTTTAATAACCAACTGTCTAGTCCTCTAGTTAGGCCAACTGATACCTTTTAATAACCATCTGTCTAGTCCTCTAGTCAGGCCAACTGATACCTTTTAATAACCATCTGTCTAGTCCTCTAGTCAGGCCAACTGATACCTTTTAATAACCAACTGTCTAGTTAGGCCAACTGATACCTTTTAGTAACCAACTGTCTAGTCAGGCCAACTGATACCTTTTAATATCCCACTGTCTAGTCAGGCCAACTGAAACCTTTTAATAACACACTGTCTAGTCAGGCCAACTGATACCTTTTAATAACACACTATCTAGTCAGGCCAACTGATACCTTTTAATAACACACTGTCTAGTCAGGCCAACTGATACCTTTTAATAACACACTGTCTAGTCAGGCCAACTGATACCTTTTAATAACCATCTGTCTATTTAGGCCAACTGATACCTTTTAATAACCATCTGTCTAGTCAGGCCAACTGATACCTTTTAATAACACACTGTCTAGTCAGGTCAACTGATACCTTTTAATATCCCACTGTCTAGTCAGGCCAACTGATACCTTTTAATAACCCACTGTCTAGTCAGGCCAACTGAAACCTTTTAATAACCAACTGTCTAGTCAGGCCAACTGATACCTTTTAATAACACACTATCTAGTCAGGCCAACTGATACCTTTTAATAACCATCTGTCTATTTAGGTCAACTGATACCTTTTAATAACCCACTGTCTAGTCAGGCCAACTGAAACCTTTTAATAACACACTGTCTAGTCAGGCCAACTGATACCTTTTAATAACACACTATCTAGTCAGGCCAACTGATACCTTTTAATAACACACTGTCTAGTCAGGCCAACTGATACCTTTTAATAACCAACTGTCTAGTCAGGCCAACTGATACCTTTTAATAACCAACTGTCTAGTTAGGCCAACTGATACCTTTTAATAACCATCTGTCTAGTCAGGCCAACTGATACCTTTTAATATCCAACTGTCTAGTCAGGCCAACTGATACCTTTTAATAACCAACTGTCTAGTCAGGCCAACTGATACCTTTTAATAACCATCTGTCTAGTCCTCTAGTCAGGCCAACTGATACCTTTTAATAACCATCTGTCTAGTCAGGCCAACTGATACCTTTTAATAACCATCTGTCTAGTCCTCTAGTCAGGCCAACTGATACCTTTTAATAACCAACTGTCTAGTCCTCTAGTTAGGCCAACTGATACCTTTTAATAACCATCTGTCTAGTCCTCTAGTCAGGCCAACTGATACCTTTTAATAACCATCTGTCTAGTCCTCTAGTCAGGCCAACTGATACCTTTTAATAACCAACTGTCTAGTTAGGCCAACTGATACCTTTTAGTAACCAACTGTCTAGTCAGGCCAACTGATACCTTTTAATATCCCACTGTCTAGTCAGGCCAACTGAAACCTTTTAATAACACACTGTCTAGTCAGGCCAACTGATACCTTTTAATAACACACTATCTAGTCAGGCCAACTGATACCTTTTAATAACACACTGTCTAGTCAGGCCAACTGATACCTTTTAATAACACACTGTCTAGTCAGGCCAACTGATACCTTTTAATAACCATCTGTCTATTTAGGCCAACTGATACCTTTTAATAACCATCTGTCTAGTCAGGCCAACTGATACCTTTTAATAACACACTGTCTAGTCAGGTCAACTGATACCTTTTAATATCCCACTGTCTAGTCAGGCCAACTGATACCTTTTAATAACCCACTGTCTAGTCAGGCCAACTGAAACCTTTTAATAACCAACTGTCTAGTCAGGCCAACTGATACCTTTTAATAACACACTATCTAGTCAGGCCAACTGATACCTTTTAATAACCATCTGTCTATTTAGGTCAACTGATACCTTTTAATAACCCACTGTCTAGTCAGGCCAACTGAAACCTTTTAATAACACACTGTCTAGTCAGGCCAACTGATACCTTTTAATAACACACTATCTAGTCAGGCCAACTGATACCTTTTAATAACACACTGTCTAGTCAGGCCAACTGATACCTTTTAATAACACACTGTCTAGTCAGGCCAACTGATACCTTTTAATAACCCACTGTCTATTTAGGCCAACTGATACCTTTTAATAACCATCTGTCTATTTAGGCCAACTGATACCTTTTAATAACCATCTGTCTAGTCAGGCTAACTGATACCTTTTAATAACACACTGTCTAGTCAGGTCAACTGATACCTTTTAATAACCAACGGTCTAGTCAGGCCAACTGATACCTTTTAATAACCAACTGTCTAGTTAGGCCAACTGATACCTTTTAATAACCAACTGTCTATTTAGGCCAACTGATACCTTTTAATAACCAACTGTCTAGTCAGGCCAACTGATACCTTTTAATAACCATCTGTCTATTTAGGCCAACTGATACCTTTTAATAACCAACTGTCTAGTCAGGCCAACTGATACCTTTTAATAACCATCTGTCTATTTAGGCCAACTGATACCTTTTAATAACCAACTGTCTATTTAGGCCAACTGATACCTTTTAATAACCAACTGTCTAGTCAGGTCAACTGATACCTTTTAATAACCAACTGTCTAGTCAGGTCAACTGATACCTTTTAATAACCAACTGTCTAGTCAGGCCAACTGATACCTTTTAGTAACCTACTGTTTAATCAGGCCAATTAATACCTTTTAATAACCAACTGTCTAGTCAGGCCAACTGATACCTTTTAATAACCCACTGTCTAGTCAGGCCAACTGATACCTTTTAATAACCAACTGTCTAGTCAGGCCAAATGATACCTTTTAATAACCAACTGTCTAGTCAGGCCAACTGATACTTTTTAATAACCAACTGTCTAGTCAGGCCAACTGATACCTTTTAATAACCAACTGTCTAGTAAGGCCAACTGATACCTTTTAGTAACCTACTGTCTAATCAGCCCAACTGATACCTTTTAGTAACCTACTGTCTAGTCAGCCCAACTGATACCTTTTAGTAACCTACTGTCTAATCAGGCCAACTGATACCTTTTAGTAACCTACTGTCTAGTCAGCCCAACTGATACCTTTTAATAACCAACTGTCTAGTCAGGCCAACTGATACCTTTTAGTAACCAACTGTCTAGTCAGGCCAACTGATACCTTTTAGTAACCTACTGTCTAGTCAGGCCAACTGATACATTTTAATAACCAACTGTCTAGTCAGGCCAACTGATACCTTTTAATAACCCACTGTCTAGTCAGGCCAACTGATACCTTTTAATAACCAACTGTCTAGTCAGGCCAACTGATACCTTTTAGTAACCTAGTGTCTAATCAGGCCAACTGATACCTTTTAATAACCAACTGTCTAGTCAGGCCAACTGATACCTTTTAATAACCATCTGTCTAGTCAGGCCAACTGATACCTTTTAATAACCATCTGTCTAGTCCTCTAGTCAGGCCAACTGATACCTTTTAATAACCATCTGTCTAGTTAGGCCAACTGATACCTTTTAATAACCATCTGTCTAGTCAGGCCAACTGATACCTTTTAGTAACCATCTGTCTAGTCCTCTAGTCAGGCCAACTGATACCTTTTAATAACCATCTGTCTAGTCCTCTAGTCAGGCCAACTGATACCTTTTAATAACCATCTGTCTAGTCCTCTAGTCAGGCCAACTGATACCTTTTAATAACCAACTTTCTAGTTAGGCCAACTGATACCTTTTAATAACCATCTGTCTAGTCCTCTAGTCAGGCCAACTGATACCTTTTAATAACCAACTTTCTAGTTAGGCCAACTGATACCTTTTAATAACCATCTGTCTAGTCCTCTAGTCAGGCCAACTGATACCTTTTAATAACCATCTGTCTAGTCCTCTAGTTAGGCCAACTGATACCTTTTAATAACCATCTGTCTAGTCCTCTAGTCAGGCCAACTGATACCTTTTAATAACCATCGGTCTAGTCCTCTAGTTAGGCCAACTGATACCTTTTAATAACCATCTGTCTAGTCCTCTAGTCAGGCCAACTGATACCTTTTAATAACCATCTGTCTAGTCAGGCCAACTGATACCTTTTAATAACCAACTGTCTAGTTAGGCCAACTGATACCTTTTAATAACCATCTGTCTAGTCAGGCCAACTGATACCTTTTAATAACCAACTGTCTAGTCCTCTAGTCAGGCCAACTGATACCTTTTAGTAACCAACTGTCTAGTTAGGCCAACTGATACCTTTTAATAACCATCTGTCTAGTCAGGCCAACTGATACCTTTTAGTAACCAACTGTCTAGTCCTCTAGTCAGGCCAACTGATACCTTTTAATAACCAACTTTCTAGTTAGGCCAACTGATACCTTTTAATAACCAACTGTCTAGTTAGGCCAACTGATACCTTTTAATAACCATCTGTCTAGTCAGGCCAACTGATACCTTTTAATAACCATCTGTCTAGTCAGGCCAACTGATACCTTTTAATAACCAACTGTCTAGTAAGGCCAACTGATACCTTTTAATATCCCACTGTCTAGTCAGGCCAACTGATACCTTTTAGTAACCATCTGTCTAGTCAGGCCAACTGATACCTTTTAATAACCAACTGTCTAGTCAGGCCAACTGATACCTTTTAATAACCATCTGTCTAGTCAGGCCAACTGATACCTTTTAGTAACCAACTGTCTAGTCCTCTAGTCAGGCCAACTGATACCTTTTAATAACCAACTGTCTAGTTAGGCCAACTGATACCTTTTAATAACCATCTGTCTAGTCAGGCCAACTGATACCTTTTAATAACCAACTGTCTAGTCAGGCCAACTGATACCTTTTAATAACCAACTGTCTAGTCAGGCCAACTGATACCTTTTAATAACCATCTGTCTAGTCCTCTAGTTAGGCCAACTGATACCTTTTAATAACCAACTGTCTAGTCAGGCCAACTGATACCTTTTAATAACCAACTGTCTAGTCAGGCCAACTGATACCTTTTAATAACCAACTGTCTAGTTAGGCCAACTGATACCTTTTAATAACCATCTGTCTAGTCAGGCCAACTGATACCTTTTAATAACCAACTGTCTAGTCAGGCCAACTGATACCTTTTAATAACCAACTGTCTAGTCAGGCCAACTGATACCTTTTAATAACCATCTGTCTAGTCCTCTAGTCAGGCCAACTGATACCTTTTAATAACCATCTGTCTAGTCAGGCCAACTGATACCTTTTAATAACCATCTGTCTAGTCCTCTAGTCAGGCCAACTGATACCTTTTAATAACCAACTGTCTAGTCCTCTAGTTAGGCCAACTGATACCTTTTAATAACCATCTGTCTAGTCCTCTAGTCAGGCCAACTGATACCTTTTAATAACCATCTGTCTAGTCCTCTAGTCAGGCCAACTGATACCTTTTAATAACCAACTGTCTAGTCCTCTAGTTAGGCCAACTGATACCTTTTAATAACCATCTGTCTAGTCCTCTAGTCAGGCCAACTGATACCTTTTAATAACCAACTGTCTAGTCCTCTAGTTAGGCCAACTGATACCTTTTAATAACCATCTGTCTAGTCCTCTAGTCAGGCCAACTGATACCTTTTAATAACCATCTGTCTAGTCCTCTAGTCAGGCCAACTGATACCTTTTAATAACCATCTGTCTAGTCCTCTAGTCCGGCCAACTGATACCTTTTAATAACCAACTGTCTAGTCAGGCCAACTGATACCTTTTAATAACCAACTGTCTAGTCAGGCCAACTGATACCTTTTAATAACCAACTGTCTAGTCAGGCCAACTGATACCTTTTAATAACCATCTGTCTAGTCCTCTAGTTAGGCCAACTGATACCTTTTAATAACCAACTGTCTAGTCAGGCCAACTGATACCTTTTAATAACCAACTGTCTAGTCAGGCCAACTGATACCTTTTAATAACCAACTGTCTAGTCAGGCCAACTGATACCTTTTAATAACCATCTGTCTAGTCCTCTAGTCAGGCCAACTGATACCTTTTAATAACCATCTGTCTAGTCAGGCCAACTGATACCTTTTAATAACCATCTGTCTAGTCCTCTAGTCAGGCCAACTGATACCTTTTAATAACCAACTGTCTAGTCCTCTAGTTAGGCCAACTGATACCTTTTAATAACCATCTGTCTAGTCCTCTAGTCAGGCCAACTGATACCTTTTAATAACCATCTGTCTAGTCCTCTAGTTAGGCCAACTGATACCTTTTAATAACCATCTGTCTAGTCCTCTAGTCAGGCCAACTGATACCTTTTAATAACCATCTGTCTAGTCCTCTAGTTAGGCCAACTGATACCTTTTAATAACCATCTGTCTAGTCCTCTAGTCAGGCCAACTGATACCTTTTAATAACCAACTGTCTAGTCCTCTAGTCAGGCCAACTGATACCTTTTAATAACCAACTATCTAGTCAGGCCAACTGATACCTTTTAATAACACACTGTCTAGTCAGGCCAACTGATACCTTTTAATAACCATCTGTCTAGTCAGGCCAACTGATACCTTTTAATAACCATCTGTCTAGTCCTCTAGTCAGGCCAACTGATACCTTTTAATAACCAACTGTCTAGTCCTCTAGTCAGGCCAACTGATACCTTTTAATAACCAACTATCTAGTCAGGCCAACTGATACCTTTTAATAACACACTGTCTAGTCAGGCCAACTGATACCTTTTAATAACCATCTGTCTAGTTAGGCCAACTGATACCTTTTAATAACCATCTGTCTAGTCAGGCCAACTGATACCTTTTAATAACCAT
>NW_028165200.1:5000-15000 GCF_964263955.1 Coregonus lavaretus | reverse complement strand
CCATTCCCCTTATTGCTGTTTTCTAAACCACTCCTTGAGGACCCCATCCATTCCCCTTATTGCTGTTTCCTAAACCACTCCTTGAGGACCCCATCCATTCCCCTTATTGTTGTTTCCTAAACCACTCCTTGAGGACCCCATCCATTCCCCTTATTGCTGTTTCTCAAACTACTCCTTGAGAACCCCCATCCATTCCCCTTATTGTTGTTTCCTAAACCACTCCTTGAGGACCCCATCCATTCCCCTTATTGCTGTTTCCTAAACCACTCCTTGAGGACCCCATCCATTTCCATTATTGTTGTTTCCTAAACCACTCCTTGAGGACCCCATCCATTCCCCTTATTGCTGTTTCCTAAACCACTCCTTGAGGACCCCATCCATTCCCCTTATTGTTGTTTCCTAAACCACTCCTTGAGGACCCCATCCATTCCCCTTATTGTTGTTTCCTAAACCACTCCTTGAGGACCCCATCCATTCCCCTTATTGCTGTTTCCTAAACCACTCCTTGAGGACCCCATCCATTCCCCTTATTGCTGTTTCCTAACCCACTCCTTGAGGACCCCCATCCATTCCCCTTAATGCTGTTTCTCAAACCACTCCTTGAGGACCCCATCCATTCCCCTTATTGCTGTTTCCTAAACCACTCCTTGAGGACCCCATCCATTCCCCTTATTGCTGTTTCCTAAACCACTCCTTGAGGACCCCCATCCATTCCCCTTATTGCTGTTTCCTAAACCACTCCTTGAGGACCCCATCCATTCCCCTTATTGCTGTTTCCTAAACCACTCCTTGAGGACCCCCATCCATTCCCCTTATTGCTGTTTCCTAAACCACTCCTTGAGGACCCCATCCATTCCCCTTATTGCTGTTTCCTAAACCACTCCTTGAGGACCCCCATCCATTCCCCTTATTGCTGTTTCCTAAACCACTCCTTGAGGACCCCCATCCATTCCCCTTATTGTTGTTTCCTAAACCACTCCTTGAGGACCCCATCCATTCCCCTTATTGCTGTTTCCTAAACCACTCCTTGAGGACCCCCATCCATTCCCCTTATTGTTGTTTCTCAAACCACTCCTTGAGGACCCCCATCCATTCCCCTTATTGTTGTTTCCTAAACCACTCCTTGAGGACCCCCATCCATTCCCCTTATTGTTGTTTCCTAAACCACTCCTTGAGGACCCCCATCCATTCCCCTTATTGTTGTTTCCTAAACCACTCCTTGAGGACCCCCATCCATTCCCCTTATTGTTGTTTCCTAAACCACTCCTTGAGGACCCCATCCATTTCCATTATTGTTGTTTCCTAAACCACTCCTTGAGGACCCCCATCCATTCCCCTTATTGCTGTTTCCTAAACCACTCCTTGAGGACCCCCATCCATTCCCCTTATTGCTGTTTCTCAAACCACTCCGTGAGGACCCCCATCCATTCCCCTTATTGCTGTTTCTCAAACCACTCCTTGAGGACCCCATCCATTCCCCTTATTGCTGTTTCCTAAACCACTCCTTGAGGACCCCCATCCATTCCACTATTGGATGTATTCCAGAACTAACACACCTGATTAAGTTTGTCTACTAATCATCATTAGTTGAATCAGTCAGTTGTAGAATATCTCCATGGTGTGGCATGGCTGGGGGAACTGGAGGAAGGGCTTGGAAAACACTAGTAGTTGGGTTTGACACAATGAGGTACACCTGTGATGTTTGTTTCAGGCATTTATGATGATGATGATGATGGTGATGATGATGATGATGATGGTGATGATGATGATGGTGATGATGATGATGATGATGATGATGATGATGATGATGATGATGATGGTGATGATGATGATGATGGTGATGGTGATGATGATGGTGGTGGTGATGGTGATGATGGTGATGATGGTGGTGATGATAGTGATGATGATGGTGATGATGATGATGATGAAAATGATGGTGATGGTGATGATGATGATGATGATGGTAGTGATGATGATGATTATGTGTTTCAGGAACATGATGCACGTGACCTACGAGGAGCGTGACCTGTCGTTCACCGTAGACGGTTACCAAGCCAACCCCAAACTTTCCGTCATTGTCCTTCATCCAAATAGGACATGGGAGAAGGTAACAATGTTTTTATCTGTATTTAACTGTTTATTTAAATGTATTTTATCGATATTTAACTGTTTATTTTAATGTATTTGACAGGGACCATGTACAATTAAACTGTCAAACGATTACAATAATTAATTGAGTTAATGGCATTAGCTAATCGCGAATAATCGCAATTTTGGAATTTGCTAAAATTTGGCCCTAAGTAAACAATTGTCCATTTAAAAAGCAATGCATTGAGTTAAAGGCTTCCTATGTTTTGATTGTAAGGGAAAGAAACACAAAATAATCTGTATCAGAATGTTTTTAATGGCATTATCACCATAAATAACACAAAAGTCACTGTAACACACAGCTATTACGTTTTGCATTGACATGTTAGTCATTTAGCAGATGCTCTTATCCAGAGCAACTTACAGTTAGTGCATTCATCTTACGATAGCTAGGTGGGACAACCAAATACAGTACTTTCAGAAAGTATTCACACCCCTTGACTTATTCCACATTTTGTGTTGTGTTACAGCCTGAATTCAAAATGGATTCAATTGATTTTTGGTAGAAATTTGTGCACACGTATTGAAAATAAAATACAGAAATATCTGAGTCAATACTTTGTAGAAGCGCCTTTGGCAGCGATTACAGCTGTGAGTCTTTCTGGGTAAGTCTCTAAGAGCGTTGCACACCTGGATTGTACAATATTGGCACATTATTATTTTCAAAATTCTTCAAGCTGTCACATTGGTTGTTGATCATTTCTAGACAACCATGTCCAGGTCTTGCCATAGATTTTCCAGCCAATTTAAGTCAAAACTGTAACTCGGCCACTCAGGAACATTCACTGTCTTCTTGGTAGCAACTCCAGCGTAGATTTGGCCTTGTGTTTTAGGTTATTGTCCTGCTGAAAGGTGAATTCATCTCCCAGTGTCTGGTGGAAAGCAGACTGAACCAGGTTTTCCTCTAGGATTTTGCCTGTGCTTAGCTCGATTCCGTTTCTTTTTTATCCTGAAAAAACCCCCCCAGTCATTAACATTTATAAGCACACCCATAACATGATGCAGCCACCACTGTGCTTGAAAATATGAAGAGTGGTACTCCGTAATGTGTTGTATTGGATTTGCCCCAAACATAACAGTTTGTATTCAAAACAAAAAGTAAATTGCTTTGCCACATTTTTTGCAGTTTTACTTTTGTACCTTATTGCAAACAGGATGCATGTTTTGGAATATTTGTATTCTGTACAGGCTTCCTTCTTTTCACTCTGTCATTGAGGTTAGTATTGTGGAGTAACTACAATGTTATTGATCCATCCTCAGTTTTCTCTTATCACAGCCATTAAACCCTGTAACTGTTTTAAAGTCACCATTGGCTTCATGGTGAAATCCAAATTAAGTTGGCCTACTCCCTCATATCAATGTTCATGAAGTTTAACACTTGAGCGCACACACACACACACACACACACACACACACACACACACACACACACACACACACACACACACACACAGTCAAGTACTGTTAAAGCTCCAGTCAATCTAAATGAGTGTTCTCCCAATTGTTGATTGGACGGTTGACTACAGGAAAAAAATAACTGGCTCTATGGATACAAAATACAAACAGCTTTTAAACCTGTCCAACAATGTTATGAGTTCCACAGAAGACAATAAGAACAGGTATAGTGATATAGCTAGGAAGCTACTGCCGTAAATGTGATGGATCGAAAATGCTGCAGTAAATGTGATGGATCGAAGCTACTGCAGTAAATGTGATGGATCGAAGCTGCTGCAGTAAATGTGATGGATCGAAGCTGCTGCAGTAAATGTGATGGATCGAAGCTACTGCAGTAAATGTGATGGATCGAAGCTGCTGCAGTAAATGTGATGGATCGAAGCTACTGCAGTAAATGTGATGGATCGAAGCTACTGCAGTAAATGTGATGGATCGAAGCTACTGCAGTAAATGTGATGGATCGAAGCTACTGCAGTAAATGTGATGGATCGTTTCAGATATAGTGATGTAGTTACCCACTGGGCAAAAGCTGGTTGAATCAACATTGTTTCCACTTCTTTTCAACAAAAAGATGCAATGTGATGACGTTGAATCAACTTGGAAAACTGATTGGATTTGAAAAAGTCATTAAAGTAAGGGGAATGTTGTCTTTTTTTCACCCACATTTTTACCTTAATCCAATAACATGGTAACATTATTTGTTAATTTCATGTTGAATTCACGTTAGTTTACAACTCAACCAAATATCTAGTTGGTAGGTAGCTACCAGTGTTGTAATACTCCAGACCAGACCAGTCTCCAGACCACGTATTGAGTGTCTCAGTCTTGACTCGGTCTCAGACAGTGAGGACTTGTAATTTCTTCCCGAGACCAGCAGAGTAAAAAACTCATAACTATCAGCTTCCATTCAGTCAGCGCATAAAACGGCTACACTACTTTCTTGAAACGTTAATATCTTAAGTATTTATATCTATTATAGACATGTTTGCGCAGTGGTGAACCTATAGGCCTTCAGTGGTGACAGTGGTGAACCTATAGGCCTTCAGTGGTGAACCTATAGGCCTTCAGTGGTGAACCTATAGGCCTTCAGTGGTGAACCTATAGGCCTTCAGTGGTGAACCTATAGGCCTTCAGTGGTGAACCTATAGGCCTTCAGTGGTGAACCTATAGGCCTTCAGTGGTGACAGTGGTGAACCTATAGGCCTTCAGTGGTGAACCTATAGGCCTTCAGTGGTGACAGTGGTGAACCTATAGGCCTTCAGTGGTGAACCTATAGGCCTTCAGTGGTGACAGTGGTGAACCTATAGGCCTTCAGTGGTGACAGTGGTGAACCTATAGGCCTTCATTGGTGAACCTATAGGCCTTCAGTGGTGACAGTGGTGAACCTATAGGCCTTCAGTGGTGACAGTGGTGAACCTATAGGCCTTCAGTGTGTGACAGTGGTGAACCTATAGGCCTTCAGTGGTGACAGTGGTGAACCTATAGGCCTTCAGTGGTGAACCTATAGGCCTTCAGTGGTGACAGTGGTGAACCTATAGGCCTTCAGTGGTGAACCTATAGGCCTTCAGTGGTGAACCTATAGGCCTTCAGTGTGTAACAGTGGTGAACCTATAGGCCTTCAGTGGTGACAGTGGTGAACCTATAGGCCTTCAGTGGTGACAGTGGTGAACCTATAGGCCTTCAGTGTGTGACAGTGGTGAACCTATAGGCCTTCAGTGGTGACAGTGGTGAACCTATAGGCCTTCAGTGGTGACAGTGGTGAACCTATAGGCCTTCAGTGTGTGACAGTGGTGAACCTATAGGCCTTCAGTGGTGACAGTGGTGAACCTATAGGCCTTCAGTGTGTGACAGTGGTGAACCTATAGGCCTTCAGTGGTGACAGTGGTGAACCTATAGGCCTTCAGTGTGTGACAGTGGTGAACCTATAGGCCTTCAGTGGTGACAGTGGTGAACCTATAGGCCTTCAGTGGTGACAGTGGTGAACCTATAGGCCTTCAGTGGTGACAGTGGTGAACCTATAGGCCTTCAGTGGTGAACCTATCGGCCTTCAGTGGTGACAGTGGTGAACCTATAGGCCTTCAGTGGTGAACCTATAGGCCTTCAGTGGTGAACCTATAGGCCTTCAGTGGTGAACCTATAGGCCTTCAGTGTGTAACAGTGGTGACAGTGGTGAACCTATAGGCCTTCAGTGTGTAACAGTGGTGAACCTATAGGCCTTCAGTGGTGAACCTATAGGCCTTCAGTGGTGAACCTATAGGCCTTCAGTGGTGAACCTATAGGCCTTCAGTGGTGAACCTATAGGCCTTCAGTGGTGAACCTATAGGCCTTCAGTGGTGAACCTATAGGCCTTCAGTGGTGACAGTGGTGAACCTATAGGCCTTCAGTGGTGAACCTATAGGCCTTCAGTGGTGACAGTGGTGAACCTATAGGCCTTCAGTGGTGAACCTATAGGCCTTCAGTGGTGACAGTGGTGAACCTATAGGCCTTCAGTGGTGACAGTGGTGAACCTATAGGCCTTCATTGGTGAACCTATAGGCCTTCAGTGGTGACAGTGGTGAACCTATAGGCCTTCAGTGGTGACAGTGGTGAACCTATAGGCCTTCAGTGTGTGACAGTGGTGAACCTATAGGCCTTCAGTGGTGACAGTGGTGAACCTATAGGCCTTCAGTGGTGAACCTATAGGCCTTCAGTGGTGACAGTGGTGAACCTATAGGCCTTCAGTGGTGAACCTATAGGCCTTCAGTGGTGAACCTATAGGCCTTCAGTGTGTAACAGTGGTGAACCTATAGGCCTTCAGTGGTGACAGTGGTGAACCTATAGGCCTTCAGTGGTGACAGTGGTGAACCTATAGGCCTTCAGTGTGTGACAGTGGTGAACCTATAGGCCTTCAGTGGTGACAGTGGTGAACCTATAGGCCTTCAGTGGTGACAGTGGTGAACCTATAGGCCTTCAGTGTGTGACAGTGGTGAACCTATAGGCCTTCAGTGGTGACAGTGGTGAACCTATAGGCCTTCAGTGTGTGACAGTGGTGAACCTATAGGCCTTCAGTGGTGACAGTGGTGAACCTATAGGCCTTCAGTGTGTGACAGTGGTG
The DNA here is from genome assembly GCF_964263955.1 of Coregonus lavaretus. NCBI lineage: Eukaryota > Metazoa > Chordata > Actinopteri > Salmoniformes > Salmonidae > Coregonus > Coregonus lavaretus. The sequence goes on along the minus strand of NW_028165200.1, from coordinate 8,303 downwards.
AACCTATAGGCCTTCAGTGGTGACAGTGGTGAACCTATAGGCCTTCAGTGGTGACAGTGGTGAACCTATAGGCCTTCAGTGGTGACAGTGGTGAACCTATAGGCCTTCAGTGGTGAACCTATCGGCCTTCAGTGGTGACAGTGGTGAACCTATAGGCCTTCAGTGGTGAACCTATAGGCCTTCAGTGGTGAACCTATAGGCCTTCAGTGGTGAACCTATAGGCCTTCAGTGTGTAACAGTGGTGACAGTGGTGAACCTATAGGCCTTCAGTGTGTAACAGTGGTGAACCTATAGGACTTCAGAGTGTGACAGGTTCGTGATTCTGAAAGGACAGCAACCGTAATACCAGAGAACTCATGTAGGAGAGTTCACTTTTTGTAAACCCAAAGGGCCAGTGGTGTAGTGGAGGCTCTACGCAGGTATAAACCGTAAACCCAAAGGGCCAGTGGTGTAGTGGAGGCTCTACGCAGGTATAAACCGTAAACCCAAAGGGCCAGTGGTGTAGTGGAGGCTCTACGCAGGTATAAACCGTAAACCCAAAGGGCCAGTGGTGTAGTGGAGGCTCTACGCAGGTATAAACCGTAAACCCAAAGGGCCAGTGGTGTAGTGGAGGCTATACGCAGGTATAAACCGTAAACCCAAAGGGCCAGTGGTGTAGTGGAGGCTATACGCAGGTATAAACCGTAAACCCAAAGGGCCAGTGGTGTAGTGGAGGCTATACGCAGGTATAAATCGTACGCCCACTTTTTTTTCAAAAACATCCTCTTTTATGACACCTGCTGCAGCCGCTGCAAACTAGCCGCCAACCAAAGCTAGCTAGCTAGACCGCGGGAAAACTACTGCTCGCTAATGCACAGTGACCCGTTGGCCTTCGAGAAGGCAGAAGTTTCCATGCGTTTTTATAAAAACAGTCCCTACCCATTAAGTCAAAATGTGATTGGTTGATTCTACTGTCACTCCAACATTTTGCCCTAATACAGTTGAATGGCAGATGCCTTCTATCTAGCTTCTGATGACCTAGCCAATGGCTGACTTTGCCAGCTAGATTTATCTCCCCAGAGACCAGCAAATACAAATCCTGATTGGATCTCTTTGAAAATAATAATATAATTATAATTATTATTATTTTATAAATCCTTAGCCCTTCTCTGAAGGCGTAGAAGGTCCATTGTTCCCCACTGTGTTTGGGTTAGTCATCATTTGTAGAGTGGCTCTATTTTCCCTCAGCATGCATTTTTTTCACTGTTCTGGATGTCTAAAGAATTTATATGTTGTTCTGAAATATGAACACAGAAATACTGGACATTTTGGTGGTGATTTGACAAATCATTACAATCATGGTCTTGATTCGGTCTCGGACCCTTTGTCCCCCTCCCGCTCTTGGTCTTGAATCGGTCTCGCTATAGGTGGTCTCAAACACAACACTGGAAGCTACTGTTGATCTCAACTTCCTGTATATCTGTCCAGTGGGTAGGAAGTTACTGTTTATCTCTACTTCCTGTATATCTGTCCAGTGGGTAGGAAGCTACTGTTGATCTCTACTTCCTGTATATCTGTCCAGTGGGTAGGAAGCTACTGTTGATCTCTACTTCCTGTATATCTGTCCAGTGGGTAGGAAGTTACTGTTGATCTCTACTTCCTGTATATCTGTCCAGTGGGTAGGAAGCTACTGTTGATCTCTACTTCCTGTATATCTGTCCAGTGGGTAGGAAGCTACTGTTTATCTCTACTTCCTGTATATCTGTCCAGTAGGTAGGAAGTTACTGTTGATCTCTACTTCCTGTATATCTGTCCAGTGGGTAGGAAGTTACTGTTGATCTCTACTTCCTGTATATCTGTCCAGTAGGTAGGAAGTTACTGTTGATCTCTACTTCCTGTATATCTGTCCAGTGGGTAGGAAGTTACTGTTGATCTCTACTTCCTGTATATCTGTCCAGTGGGTAGGAAGTTACTGTTTATCTCTACTTCCTGTATATCTGTCCAGTGGGTAGGAAGTTACTGTTTATCTCTACTTCCTGTATATCTGTCCAGTGGGTAGGAAGTTACTGTTGATCTCTACTTCCTGTATATCTGTCCAGTGGGTAGGAAGTTACTGTTTATCTCTACTTCCTGTATATCTGTCCAGTGGGTAGGAAGCTACTGTTGATCTCTAAAATATTAAATCTGACCTCTGTGTTTGTATCCCCCTCTCTCTCTCTCTGTCTCTCTCTCTCTCTGTCTCTCTCTCTCTCTCTCTCTCTCTATCTCTCTCTCTCTCTCTCTATCTCTCTCTCTCTCTCTCTCTCTCTCCCTCTCCCTCTCCCTCTCCCTCTCTCTCTCTCTCTCCAGATGGGTCGTTGGGAGAATGGGACCCTATCTCTTATGTTCCCAGTATGGCCCAGGTACAACTCTTATAAAATCAATTTACACTATTTACATGACATAGTTACATGTAATATAAAGTTAATCAGTAGCCTGTTTACATGACATAGTTACATCTAGTTACACGCTAGTCTAACCCTAACCCCCTGGACAGGACACTAGTCTAACCCTAACCCCCTGGACAGGACACTAGTCTAACCCTAACCCCCTGGACAGGACACTAGTCTAACCCTAACCCCCTGGACAGGACACTAGTCTAACCCTAACCCCCTGGACAGGACACTAGTCTAACCCTAACCCCCTAGACAGGACACTAGTCTAACCCTAACCCCCTGGACAGGACACTAGTCTAACCCTAACCCCATAGACAGGACACTAGTCTAACCCTAACCCCCTGGACAGGACACTAGTCTAACCCTAACCCCCTGGACAGGACACTAGTCTAACCCTAACCCCCTGGACAGGACACTAGTCTAACCCTAACCCCCTGGACAGGTCACTAGTCTAACCCTAACCCCCTGGACAGGACACTAGTCTAACCCTAACCCCCTGGACAGGACACTAGTCTACATGTCATAGTTCCATGAGACAATTTAATAAACAAAATGACATATTGTTATATTATATTATTATATGTTTAATATAATAATGCATTATAATGTGTGTGTGAGCAGGTATATCTTGTTATAATGCATTATAATGTGTGTGTGAGCAGGTATATCTTGTTATAATGCAATATAATGTGTGTGTGAGCAGGTATATCTTGTTATAATGCATTATAATGTGTGTGTGAGCAGGTATATCTTGTTATAATGCATTATAATGTGTGTATGAGCAGGTATATCTTGTTATAATGCATTATAATGTGTGTGTGAGCAGGTATATCTCGTTATAATGCATTATAATGTATGTGTGAGCAGGTATATCTCGTTATAATGCATT
>NW_028165201.1:0-12954 GCF_964263955.1 Coregonus lavaretus | reverse complement strand
ACCTGTCTGTCTGTATTTCTGTATGTCTATATGGTCAAAAAACTATACCGCTCCCGCATCTAGCAAGGACTCCTCCCCCCGAAGGCCCAACTTCCTGCCTTTATACTAACACAATTAACACAGTACAATGAATGGGCAAGAGGGGGGGCCAAAAACTGAGTTACACTAATAACAAATGAATATATCTCAATCCGGTAAATAAATCATAAAGGTACGTACCTAATATTTCATCATATACATTAATATTTAATATATTTACACAAATGTACATGGAGCTCAGTATGTTCAGTCTTTTATACAAAATATGCCCAAATCGGCTCTAACATACCGGCCCCTAATTGTTGACTGCACTGAATGCACAACAATTACTTAATATTCAAACGTAGAGCCAATACAAAAACATTCTATACCAGAGCACCATTACAGTTCATAGCTATATACAAATATACAAGGTGCCATATAGGAAAATAGTCCATAGATCTCAGTCTGAGTTGAAGTGTAAAGGTGTTCAACTTCCAAAAAATGTCAAGAGTTTGACGTCCACAAAATGTATGACATCAAAGAATGTAAGAGTACGACATCAACGAATCAGAGGTGCACGTGATTCAAAGATGGAGCACTGTGTGTGTGTGTGTGTGTGTCTCACTTCGTCGCCTCAAGGAGTAGACAGAGTTTATTGATAGGTCTCTGTAGGATATTGGTCTTAGTCTTAACCATGACGCTCCGGACAAGACCTTTGGCCCCTGGCAAAGCCTTCACCACACGCCCTATTAGCCAAGAGTTCCTTGGGGCGGTGTCATCGACGATGACCACAAGGTCACCAGGACTGAAGTTTCTCTTAGTTTTGTTCCACTTGTTCCGCTCCTGCATAAGTGGAAGATACTCCCTGATCCATCTCTTCCAGAAGAGGTCAGTGATATATTGTACTTGCTTCCATCTCCTTCGTGAGTATAGGTCACTTCTCTGGAATAGTCCTGGTGGCAGGACTGGCTTTGCTTTCAGATGAAGCAGATGGTTCGGAGTCAGGGGTTCTAGATCGTTAGGGTCATTTGTTACAGTAGTGATTGGTCTGTCGTTCATAATCGCCTCAACTTCACACAAGGCTGTCTGCAAAGCCTCATCATCCAGTACTTGCTCTTTAAGGACTGAATAGAGGATCTTTTTCACCAGTCGGATCAACCTCTCCCATACCCCCCCATGGTGGGCTCCAGAGGGAGGGTTGAATGACCATGTCACTCCTTCCTTCAGTAATTTATTTTGAATCTTGTTGTGATCCAGCTCTTTCAGAGCTTCTCCTAGCTCTCTGTGTGTTCCGACAAAGTTGGTGCCATTGTCTGTTCTGATACTTGTTACTGGGCCCCTTCGACAGATGAACCTGCGCAGGGCATTGATGCAGGAATCAGTATCCAGATAACTAGCAACTTCTAGATGGACAGCTCGACTCACAAGGCAAGTAAAGATCACACCATACCGCTTCACATGAACGCGGCCTCGCTTCACCTCTATGGGGCCAAAGTAATCTATGCCCACATGGGTGAAAGGCGGCAAATCAGGTGCTACCCGATCTTGTGGAAGGTCAGCCATCTTCTGTTCCCCAGCTCTAGCTTGCATCCGCCTGCAGAAGACACAGCTCTTAAGGATCTTCCTTGCTAAGGAGTTGGCACAGGGTATCCAATATCGCTGGCGAAGTCTAGAAAGCATGTGACCTCTCCCAGAGTGGCCAACCTGCTCATGGATGTGGAGTAAGATCAGTCTGGAGATGTAGGAGTCTTTGGGCAGGATCATAGGATTCTTTAGTTCCGTAGGCATAGCAGCTTTGCTTAACCTTCCTCCTACTCTCAGAATGCCATTGTCAACTATTGGATCAAGCTTACAGATTGAGCCGCTTCTCTTGGCACATTGTTTTCCTTTTACAACTAGTGCAATTTCTTATTTAAAGTGCTGTCGTTGCTCAAATCGAATGATGACCCTTTCTGCTTCATCTAGGTCATCTACAGACAGACTTTCTTTTCCAAACCTCAGTTAGAACTTGTCAATTTGTTCCTTCAGTGAGTTTGTCAGACTCTGATCTGATCCTGGATCAGTTTGGGTGAGAACTTTCCTTTTCTGGCTTAACTGTAGTAGAAGTCTCTTCAGTTTCAGCATCCAGGCAACTGCTTTCTTCAAGCTGTTCCATGTTGAATAGTACTCAATCAGTTTGCTGGTCGGACTCTTTTCTTCCACACATGTACTGTTTACGATGACGTCTTTTCTCACCTCTGGATCATCTGGAGGGATGGAGCCAAGCTCCTCGGGGACTTTCGGCCATTGTGTTTCTGTTTTCTCCAGGAATTCTGGTCCTTTGCGCCATCTCTTTGAGTTCAGGAAAGTTTCAACATGTAATCCTCTTGAGGCATCATCGGCTGGGTTGTGTTTGGAGTTCAAATACCTCCACTGTTTTGCTTTCGATAGGTCACGGATCATAGCAACCCTATTAGCCACAAAAGTATGGAATCTCTTGGTATCGTTGCGGATGTATTTTAGCACCGACTGGCTGTCTGTCCAGAAAGTTGACTCCTCAAGTTCAATCTGGAGCTCCAACCTTAATGTCCTGTCCACTCGCACTGCCAATGTTGCCGCGGCAAGTTCCAGTCTGGGGATCGTCATCTGCTTGAGTGGAGTCACCCTTGATTTCCCCAGTATGAATGCGATGTGGACCTTTTCCATAACGTTTGTGAACCTAAGGTAGCTTGCCGTGCCATAACCTTGTTCACTTGCATCACCGAAGTGATGCAGCTGTGCGGTCTTGATTTGACCAAAGTTATCCAGCATCATACACCTGTTGATCTGGAATCTGGAGAGCTGGTCCAGCTCTGAGAGCCATCTCTTCCATGAAATAGAGTGTTCTTCAGGGATGACTTCGTCCCATCCACACTTTAGCTTGCAGAGCACTTGAAGAATTTGCTTTGCCTTTAATACGAATGGGGCGAGGAAACCTAATGGATCATAAATAGAGCTGACAGTTGAGAGAATACCTCTTCTTGTAAGGGGTCTGTTCTTGACAGTGACCTGGAAGGTAAACACATCCCTTTCAATGTTCCATCGGATTCCAAGTGCTCTTTCAACAGGCAGCTTTTCTCTGTCCAGGTCCAGTTCTTTTATCTGCTTGGCTTTGTGTTCATCAGGGATAGAAGCTAGTACGGTGCGGCTGTTGCTGACCCACTTGGTCAATTTGAACCCACCTTGAGAGCACACATCCCTGAGGTTTCTTGTGAGAGCTATAGCTTGTTCTTCTGTGGCCACTGACTTGAGGCAGTCATCAACATAGAAGTTGGACTTGACTGTTTGAATCACCTCTTCATCGTACCCCTCACAGTTGTCTTCTGCAGTCTTTCGCAATGCAAAGTTTGCACAACTTGGAGAGGATATAGCACCGAAAAGATGTACTGTCATTCTGTACTCCTCCAATCTTTTGTTAGTATCACCATCCGGCCACCATAGGAATCGCAGGAAGTCTAAGTCATCTTCATGGACACGTACTTGATGGAACATTCCTTCGATGTCTGCCATCATGGCAATGTGCTCTTGCCGAAATCTTAGCAAGACTCCTATAAGCGTGTTTGCCAGGTCAGGGCCTTGAAGGAGTTCACTGTTAAGAGATGTACCTTTATAGGATGATGAACAGTCAAACACCACTCGTATCGTTCCTTTGCGCTTATGGTGAACGCCATGGTGTGGTATGTACCATACCTTGCCTTTCTCTCTGAGGAGCTGTTCTTGTGGTACCTTCTCGGCGTAACCTTTTGTTATCATCTCTTCCATGAAGCCTTTGTACTCTGCAGCGTAACCTTTGTCCTTCTTGAACTTCCTGATAATATTTAGAGCCCGCTGCTTTGCCATGTCGCGGTTGTTTGGCAGGACTACATCTTTGTTGCGAAAGGGCAACGGTAAGTAGTAGTGATGGTCTTTGAGGGTTATGGAGCTTGATACTATCTCCATAAACCTACGATCCTCAGCTGACATCTCACTTTTCTCTTCATACTCTCTCTCAGGGAAGTCATGGTTGTACTGATTTACAAGAAGAACCCCCAGGTCGGCCATTGAGATACGATTGGCCATCACCGTAGGACGCCCGGATTCTTCTGCCATGGTACAACTGTTGAGAGGACCATTCATCACCCATCCAAAGAGGGTTTTCACTGCATACGGTCCGTTGCCTTGGCTATTTATGATTTGCCAGGGTTCCATTGCCTTTGGAGCATTTACGCCAATCAGAAGTTCGACGTCAGCATCAATCTCCTTCAACTGAACCTCTTTCAGGTATGGCCACCTTTTGAGCTCTTTCTGAGTGGGAATGTTCTCTCTTGTCACTGGGATCTTATGTTGGGTGTAGACCTTTGGTAATGCAAGAAATGTGTCGCCTTCCACATTGCCAATCTCTAATCCAGATATCTCAAAGCTCTTGGTAGGACTCTCCTGCCCCATTGTGCGTAGCAGAATTTCAGTCGCACTGCCTTTAGCTTGCAACTGCCTCATGAGTCTCTCCGTACAAAATGTTGCTGAGCTACCAGAATCGAGAAACGCATAGGTTAACACAGACTTGCTTCCATTTGCCACCTTTACTTGAACTGGCACAATTGCAAGTGCACAATCCGTACCGGCCCCGGTATCTTCACCAGCTTCCAGTGAAACAAGAGCACTGCTGACAGTCTCCTCCCGCTTTGCTGCTACACCACTCATATCTGCCTTTTGAGATCTAAATCTCTCTCTTCCTTCAATGTGCAGGATAGTGGGGTGCTTTCTTTGACAGCTCTGACAGGTCATCCTTCTTTTACATTCTCTGCTTAAGTGTCCTCTCATCAAACAGCCAAAACAAAGGCCTTTTGATCTCAGAAACTCAACCTTGAATTCATGTGGCTGTGCCTTCACCTGTTGGCAGTCGACCAATAAATGCGCACCAGCACAAAATATACATGAGATACTGGGAGCATCAGAAGGGTAGGTGCCTGGTCTCTTTACTTTGAATGTTTGTTCTTTTAAAGGTTTTTCAGAGTCACAATCTGCCACTACAGCTACTGTAGTGGCAAAGCTGCTTCCCCTACTCTTGGACTTGAACTGCTGTTTAAAGTCAGCTTCTGTTTTGGGTTTTAAAAACCTTTTGTTGTACAGGGGATCTTGAATATCTCCATACAACGGATCCTGCAGTATTTTGGCCTGTTTTTCCATGAACGTTACCAGGTCACTGAACTGGGCCCTCAGGTGACTTCTCTCTAAAATATCACATGCCATAGACCTCCATTTTTCCCTTAGTTTGTAGGGAAGTTTTGACATGATCAGCTTTATGTTGGAGGGAAGATTAAGCTCTTCCATGTTCTGTAGGTCTTGCATAGCGTTACAGCAACCTCTTAGATAGAGTGCATAACCACCCAGTCCCTTTCCATCATCGGGTTTGATGTTTGTCCAGTTCCAAGCCTTTTCCATGTAAGCAGTGGTGACTTTGATTTCATTGCCAAAGTGTTCCTTTAACAACCTCTTAGCTACTGCATAGCCTCTTCTGGCTTCCATATGCAGACAACTACGGACCAGATCCTTGGGCTGACCAGAGGTGTATTGTTCCAGGTAATAGAGCCTATCCTGGTGACTGCTTGTCTTATCTTCTATACCATGCTCAAATGCACGCATGAATGGCCTAAAGTTTAGAGGATCACCGTCAAACATAGGTATCTCCCTAACAGGGAGTGTGGCTTGTTTGTGCTGTAGTACAAGGAGGTCAGCAATTTCATTCTGCCTTTGCATGACAGTAGAGAGGTTATCATGGCTGGTATTATGGCTGATACCCGCAGTGTTGATTCTGTGTCGATTGCTAGACCTTGCTGTTGGCTGCTGAAGAGTGTGGTTTACGACTGTTTTCGGAATAGGGTTTGATGGCTTTGTGGTCGGTTGTTGTAAAACTCTTTGTAGTGGGGTCTTTGGAACTGCACCTAATGCAGCAAACTCAACAGGTGATGGTTCAGGTTCCACATAGACCTCTGGTTCCTGTTTCTCAAAATAAGAGTTCATTCCATCTTCTTGGCTTAGTAAATGGGCTGCCACAGAATGGGATTGAGAAGTTGACTCGGTACTCTCCAGGACCTTCAGTTTGGCATTATATGCTGCTATGTCCGTTTCCAGTGCCATTTTTTCCATCCTAACATTCAGTTGAGCTTTCTCCAGTTCCAATGCATGCTTGTCTTGTAATGATGCTTGACGAGCTAGTAGAGCTGCTCGTTCTGCCTCGGCTTTAAGGCGTTCAGAGGACACTGAGGAAGCAGTCTTAGAATACTTAGTTTTACTTGATATTTTTGACACATTGGAAATGCTGTCATGTGGTTCAATGAGCGTTTGTGGCTCAACTTCAGCCTTTTTCCATATTTCCACCTCTTTCAGGAAATGTTCATAAGTTCTCATTCTTGGTTGATAGTAGTTAATGCTCTCCTGTTCCTGTTCCTCATCTGTGACCAGCTCTAGCACAGATTCATGAGCCTTCTTAAAGTCATTGAGCACAGCATCAAATGCTTCAAGACTCTCATTCACAGTTGCAATGTTTCCTCCATCAACAAGAAGGACTTTTATTTCATTCATTTTGCATGTACACACTCCAAGTTTGCCTCTCCGGGCTGCATAGAGTGAATTTAGATGCTCCTCTGCCCTCTCCAGTGGAGTCTTATTTGGGATTTCCTCCTCCATCATTCACTTTTAGTTCACTCAATTTACAATGACACGGTTGTTGGTTTGATTGTTAAACGTAATGCCCCTTTAGACCTCCTTTAATCTTTAAAAACACAGTCATCCATTTCAGCATATTGACCCATTTTGAATTGCACATGTGCAAGTTTGGCATTTTAGATGCGTTTTAAACATTTCATCCCGTTGAGGTTTTGTCCCTTTAATGAAGTTTTAACACGCAGTATCTTTAGATCCTTAAGTTGCATTCGTTGCGTTGATGGATTGCATTTCCACGTTAGGCCAAATATTAGATATATGATTAGGCTACATTGTGCATAGGATCTGTGTTTCCCAAACTTAAACTTCTTAATTGTTTTCACAGCGCTGTATTTTGAATTCCATTCCCAAGTTTATCAAACATTCCAATTATAAGCACATTTGCGCTTCCATAATATGCATGATCAAACGATCGCCTTGAACAGGGCAGCTCATTCATTCGCAGTGGTTACTCACGGCTGGCGAAATCTAGGAGTTCAAATCCTTCCAAGCGAGCTGTCCTTATGGTCCGAATGCAATTACAAATAGAACAAAGTCCAGCGTGTGTCCGAACCGGAGATTTCCTTCCGGTAGTAATCCTTCACGGAGTTTTTTGACTTGAATGTAGTGGCTTCCTTTCCTCTTTACCATAGCCACTGCCCTAGCCTGAAGCGGGGTTGTTTCGGACGCATACAGTCCACACTCAACGTTTCCAAACGGCCAAACATTCAATGAGATCCAGGGATATAGTGCAACAGAAAATGTTTATTCTTCTTATCTAACAAAAAGGTATTCTCCAATCAACTTAAAGCAGAGATTACTTGAAATGCAAATACATAATATAATATGACCTGTCTGTCTGTATTTCTGTATGTCTATATGGTCAAAAAACTATACCGCTCCCGCATCTAGCAAGGACTTCTCCCCCCGAAGGCCCAACTTCCTGCCTTTATACTAACACAATTAACACAGTACAATGAATGGGCAAGAGGGGGGGCCAAAAACTGAGTTACACTAATAACAAATGAATATATCTCAATCCGGTAAATAAATCATAAAGGTACGTACCTAATATTTCATCATATACATTAAAATTTAATATATTTACACAAATGTACATGGAGCTCAGTATGTTCAGTCTTTTATACAAAATATGCCCAAATCGGCTCTAACACTCCCTGTCTTTCTGTCTCTCTCTCTCTGTCTCTCTCTCTCTCTCTCTCCGTGTGTCTCTCTGTCTCCCAATCTCTCTCTCTCTCTCTCTCTCTCTCTCTCTCTCTCTCTCTCTCTCTCTCTCTCTCTCTCTCTCTCTCTCTCTCTCTCTCTCTCTCTCTCTCTCTCTCTCGCTCTCTCAATTCAATTCAATTCAATTTCAATTTAAGGGCTTTATTGGCATGGGAAACGTGTGTTAACATTGCCAAAGCAAGTGAAGTAGATAGTAAACAAAAGTGAAATAAACAATAAATATTAACAGTAAACATTACACTCAGAAGTTTCAAAAGAATAAAGACATTTCAAATGTCATATTATGTATATATACAGTGTTGTAACAATGTGCAAATAGTTAAAGTACAAATGGGAAAATAAATAAACATAAATATGGGTTGTATTTACAATGGTGTTTGTTCTTCACTGGTTGCCCTTTTCTTGTGGCAACAGGTCACAAATCTTGCAACTGTGATGGCACACTGTGGTTTTTCACCCAGTAGATAAGGGAGTTTATCAAAATTGGGTTTGTTTTTGAATTCTTTGTGGATCGCTGTAATCTGAGGGAAATATGTGTCTCTAATATGGTCATACATTTGGCAGGAGGTTAGGAAGTGCAGCTCAGTTTCCACCTCATTTTGTGGGCAGTGTGCACATAGCCTGTCTTCTCTTGAGAGCCAGGTCTGCCTACGGCGGCCTTTCTCAATAGCAAGGCTATGCTCACTGAGTCTGTACATAGTCAAAGCTTTCCTTAAGTTTGGGTCAGTCACAGTGGTCAAGTATTCTGCCACTGTGTACTCTCTGTTTAGGGCCAAATAGCATTCTAGTTTGCTCTGTTTTTTTGTTTGTTCTTTCCAATGTGTCAAGTAATTCTCTTTTTGTTTTCTCATGATTTGGTTGGGTCTAGTTGTGTTGTTGTTGTTGTTGTCCTGGGGCTGTGTGGGGTCTGTTTGTGTTTGTGAACAGAGCCCCAGGACAAGCTTACTTAGGGGACTCTTCTCCAAGTTCATCTCTCTGTAGGTGATGGCTTTGTTATGGAAGGTTTGGGAATCGCTTCCTTTTAAGTGGTTATAGAATTTAACGGCTCTTTTCTGGATTTTGATAATTAGCGGGTATTGGCCTAATTCTGCTCTGCATGCATTATTTGGTGTTTTACGTTGTACACGGAGGATGTTTTTGCAGAATTCTGCATGCAGAGTCTCAATTTGGTGTTTGTCCCATTTTGTGAATTCTTGGTTGGTGAGCGGACCCCAGACCTCAGAACCATAAAGGGCAATGGGTTCTATAACTGATTCAAGTATTTTTAGCCAGATCCTAATTGGTATGTCAAATTTTATGTTCCTTTTGATGGCATAGAAGGCCCTTCTTGCCTTGTCTCTCAGATCGTTCACAGCTTTGTGGAAGTTACCTGTGGCGCTGATGTTTAGGCCGAGGTATGTATCGTTTTTTGTGTGCTCTAGGGCAACGGTGTCTAGATGGAATTTGTATTTGTGGTCCTGGCAACTGGACCTTTTTTGGAACACCATTATTTTTGTCTTACTGAGATTTACTGTCAGGGCCCAGGTCTGACAGAATCTGTGCAGAAGATCTAGGTGCTGCTGTAGGCCCTCCTTGGTTGGTGACAGAAGCACCAGATCGTCAGCAAACAGAAGACATTTGACTTCAGATTCTAGTAGGGTGAGGCCGGGTGCTGCAGACTGTTCTAGTGCCCTCGCCAATTCGTTGATATATATGTTGAAGAGGGTGGGGCTTAAACTGCATCCCTGTCTCACCCCACGGCCCTGTGGAAAGAAATGTGTGTGTTTTTTGCCAATTTTAACCGCACACTTGTTGTTTGTGTACATGGATTTTATAATGTCGTATGTTTTTCCCCCAACCCCACTTTCCATCAATTTGTACAGCAGACCCTCATGCCAAATTGAGTCAAAAGCTTTTTTGAAATCAACAAAGCATGAGAAGACTTTGCCTTTGTTTTGGTTTGTTTGTTTGTCAATTAGGGTGTGCAGGGTGAATACGTGGTCTGTCGTACGGTAATTTGGTAAAAAGCCAATTTGACATTTGCTCAGTACATTGTTTTCACTGAGGAAATGAACTAGTCTGCTGTTAATGATAATGCAGAGGATTTTCCCAAGGTTGCTGTTGACGCATATCCCACGGTAGTTATTGGGGTCAAATTTGTCTCCACTTTTGTGGATTGGGGTGATCAGTCCTTGGTTCCAGATGTTGGGGAAGATGCCAGAGCTAAGGATGATGTTAAATAGTTTAAGTATAGCTAATTGAAATTTGTGGTCTGTATATTTGATCATTTCATTGAGGATACCATCAACACCACAGGACTTTTGGGGTTGGAGGGTTTGTATTTTATCTTGTAGTTCATTCAATGTAATTGGAGAATCCAGTGGGTTCTGGTAGTCTTTAATAGTTGATTCTAAGATTTGCATGTGATCATGTATATTTTTTTGCTGTTTGTTCTCTGTTATAGGGCCAAAAAGATTGGAGAAGTGGTTTACCCATACATCTCCGTTTTGGATAGATAGCTCTTCGTGTTGTTGTTTGTTTAGTGTTTTCCAATTTTCCCAGAAGTGGTTAGAGTCTATGGATTCTTCAATTACATTGAGCTGATTTCTGACATGCTGTTCCTTCTTTTTCCGTAGTGTATTTCTGTATTGTTTTAGTGATTCACCATAGTGAAGGCGTAGGCTCAGGTTTTCTGGGTCTCTATGTTTTTGGTTGGATAGGTTTCTCAATTTCTTTCTTAGGTTTTTGCATTCTTCATCAAACCATTTATCACTGTTATTACTTTTCTTTGGTTTTCTGTTAGAGATTTTTAGATTTGATAGGGAAGCTGAGAGGTCAAATATACTGTTTAGGTTTTCTACTGCCAAGTTTACACCTTCACTATTACAGTGGAACGTTTTGTCCAGGAAGTTGTCTAGAATGGATTGAATTTGTTGTTTCCTAATTGTTTTTTGGTAGGTTTCAACACTACTTTCCTTCCATCTATAGCATTTCTTAATATTATTCAGTTCTTTTGGCTTTGATGCCTCATGATTGAGTATTGCTCTGTTCAAGTAGACTGTGATTTTGCTGTGGTCTGATAGGGGTGTCAGTGGGCTGACTGTGAACGCTCTGAGAGACTCTGGGTTGAGGTCAGTGATAAAGTAGTCTACAGTACTACTGCCAAGAGATGAGCTATAGGTGTACCTACCATAGGAGTCCCCTCGAAGCCTACCATTGACTATGTACATACCCAGTGTGCGACAGAGCTGCAGGAGTCGTGACCCATTTTTGTTGGTTGTGTTGTCGTAGTTGTGCCTAGGGGGGCATATGGGGGAGGGAATGCTGTCACCTCCAGGTAGGTGTTTGTCCCCCTGTGTGCTGAGGGTGTCAGGTTCTTGTCCAGTTCTGGCATTTAGGTCGCCACAGACTAGTACATGTCCCTGGGTCTGGAAATTATTGATTTCCCCCTCCAGGATGGAGAAACTGTCTTCATTAAAGTATGGGGATTCTAGTGGGGGGATATAGGTAGCACACAGGAGGACATTTTTCTCAGTTGAGATAATTTCCTTTTGAATTTCTAACCAAATGTAAAATGTTCCTGTTTTGATTAATTTAATAGAGTGAGTTAGGTCTGCTCTATACCAAATTAGCATACCCCCTGAGTCCCTTCCCTGTTTCACACCTGGTAGTTTGGTGGATGGGACTACCAGCTCTCTGTAACCTAGAGGGCAACCAGTGGGTCCGTCTCCTCTATACCATGTTTCTTGTAGGATGACAATGTCTGTATTTCCGATTTCTTTGGTGAAGTCCAGATTCCTGCTCTTTAGGCCAAAGGCAGATGACCTCAGGCCTTGGATATTCCAGGATGAAATAGTGAAGGCTTTGTGTTCCATAAAGTGTCTAATGTTGTTGGTTGTGTGGTTTGGCCTCAGGCCTGTAATTGTGAGCAGAGCCTGCTGAGCATCTGGTACATGCCATTGGCTTGGGCTAGTGTAAGAGTGGGTGTTGGGCCTGTTTGCCTGCTCACGGCCTGGGCGTATGTGTGACTTTCATGTTGAGGCCCTCTTTGTGGGAGTGGGGGGCTTGGGGTGGGTAGGAGGGGCATAGGTCTGATCTGAGGGGGCCTAAATGGGGTGTGGGCATGGTTGACTTGGGGGGGAGTTAATTGGTTGGGGTGGGGGTGTAGATGTGGTTGATGGTGCTGTGGTCTGGATGTAGGTCCTCTCTCTCTCTCTCTCTCTCTCTCTCTCTCAATTCAATTTCAATTCAATTTAAGGGCTTTATTGGCATGGGAAACGTGTGTTAACATTGCCAAAGCAAGTGAAGTAGAAAGTAAACAAAAGTGAAATAAACAATAAATATTAACAGTAAACATTACACTCAGAGGTTTCAAAAGAATAAAGACATTTCAAATGTCATATTATGTATATATACAGTGTTGTAACAATGTGCAAATAGTTAAAGTACAAATGGGAAAATAAATAAACATAAATATGGGTTGTATTTACAATGGTGTTTGTTCTTCACTGGTTGCCCTTTTCTTGTGGCAACAGGTCACAAATCTTGCAGCTGTGATGGCACACTGTGGTTTTTCACCCAGTAGATAAGGGAGTTTATCAAAATTGGGTTTGTTTTCGAATTCTTTGTGGATCGCTGTAATCTGAGGGAAATATGTGTCTCTAATATGGTCATACATTTGGCAGGAGGTTAGGAAGTGCAGCTCAGTTTCCACCTCATTTTGTGGGCAGTGTGCACATAGCCTGTCTTCTCTTGAGAGCCAGGTCTGCCTACGGCGGCCTTTCTCAATAGCAAGGCAATGCTCACTGAGTCTGTACATAGTCAAAGCTTTCCTTAAGTTTGGGTCAGTCACAGTGGTCAGGTATTCTGCCACTGTGTACTCTCTGTTTAGGGCCAAATAGCATTCTAGTTTGCTTTGTTTTTTTGTTTGTTCTTTCCAATGTGTCAAGTAATTCTCTCTCTCTCTCTCTCTCTCTGTGTCTCTCTGTATCTCTCTCTCTCTCTCTCTCT